>NW_010115121.1:10580-27105 GCF_000699245.1 Pterocles gutturalis | reverse complement strand
CGGGCGTCTCGCAGCCTACCTTTGGCTGCCGGGCTGTCCGACGCCGGCTCCCTTACGCCCTCCGCCAGCAGCTCCGGTCTGGAAAACAGCGAGAAGCAAAGGGCACGTGCGTGAGGTCCCCAGCCAGCGACACCCTGCTGCTCCAGCATCCCCTGGGACAACGCTCCTCCAGCCAAAACCCACGAACCCTGGCTGGCTAACACCACTATAAAGCTCCTGCAATGCAACAGGAGAACTTTGGAAGTAATTTTCATGCCGACAGACTCTTTAGTGAGCTGATGTGATGCTCCTTGGGATGAGATGAAGTTGGTGATGGCTGAGCAGCTTCAGCCAGTGGTTACAGACCTTTAGGAGCCACGGTCCTGCGTGTTTCTCTGGGATGGGCGAAGCTGTGCACAGCACCTTTCAACATACAACTGGTGACAAGAATTGTCACTTGAGGATCTAATGCTAAAACCGCACAGTGAGGTGACAGCAGGGCTCGTTAGAGCTGTGCTACAGAGAAAGGGGTCTGGGATGGGGAGAGGAGAACCCCTAAAATGCGGTCAGGCTGGCCTGGGAGCTGCTGGTCTGATGCCACAAAACCTCGACTCTCCCAACATTTATTTTCTGTTTCAGCCACCTGCTATGTTGATTGAATCAGCTCTCTCCTCTGCAAAAGAGGCTGAGTCGGCGTTTGGGTGAGAAACCCCCCCAAAATACCTAGAGACATTTTCAAATCTCTGCTGGATCTGTTCCCTCTTTCAGGGCAATGCTGGTGTGTTACATCGGTCATCGTGGCTTCTCACAGCCCCTAGGTGCAGTGATAGCATCTTCCCTGATGCCTTGCAGCATCCCGACAAGGCACAGATGTGCACATCTGGACCTCAGCTGGAGCTGCTTCCCAGGAGAAAACCCCCCAGGGCTCCCAGCCCCATTCCTCACCCCATAACTGGCTCTGGCCCCCCTCACCCACCCTTGGGTGCTCCCTGCTGCTGTGCCCAAACCTTTGCAAAAGTGGGTTAAAAACCCCAAAAGACATCAAGGGACAGATGACAACAACATCGCTGCCTCTCAAGGATGGTTCCAACAAGGCAACAACCCTTGGTTGCTTCTAATCAAGCAAATTTATTGAAGATGACCAAGTGATGGATGGTCCCCTGGCCACTGCACAGCAGCAGGAGCTCCTCCGAGCAGGAGCATCCGCCCCAGGGGACGGCCACTCTGCCTGCCTTACCTTTTAATGACAAACTGGATGTTGTTACTCGCTTGCAGGATCTTCTTCAGCTTTGCAATCCCAAAGCAGTTGGGGCGCCGCAGGAGAATGCCGTCCGGCAAGCCCACAACAAAGAGGTCCTCGGGGTACATCAGGAACTTGGAGTAGGGAACTTTGACCGGCTCGGATATTCCTATGGCTTTCGCTGCAGGGGGACCAAATCTTGTTAAGTTTGCTGGACCTCCATGTCGGGTCAAAGCAGCAGCGAGACAATATGTTGGTGGATGAGTTGAAGAGGATTTTGGAGAGTTTGTTGTCACTTTGTGCCTGGTGGGGACGTCCCCAGTGGGGATGTCCCTGACACTGGTGGACACAAGATGAGGGACAGAGCCAGGCACCCACCCAGAGCTGGCTTTTGCATTTGCTGTGCTAACACAGCCTGCCTTTCGGTGGCACGCGTCAAAGGGGTTTCTACAAAGGTTGCAAGCATCTCTCCATGAGGAATGAGACCCCACGTCCAGACCTCCACGGACGTCCCTCTGCCAGATGAGGGGACGGGGAACGTGCCTGGGGGTGGCCTGCCAGCCTGTACAACCGAGCGTGGCAAGGGCTCCCTTTGCTCCGCTAAATATTCCCAATAAGCCACCAAAGAGCTGGCACCAAGCAGCGCTGTTCGGCCAGAGGTGAAAAACCGGGACAAAATCCCACGAGTGTGGGCAAGACTCCCAGGCCATCACTAAAGCGTGGGGTACAGCCAGGGCCATCGCTCCATCGGCCGTTCCAGCTGCGTCCCCAGCACCTAACCCTGCCCAAGAGCATCCCAGCCCTTCTCCTTTCCCGTGGTCACGACGAGCTCTGGCAGCACAGCATCAGGTCAAGAGCATCCCAGCCCTTCTCCTTTCCCCTGGTCATGACGAGCTCTGGCAGCACCGCATCAGCTTTTGGGGACCATCAGGCAGAGCTGCGTCTCCTGGTCCTGCCAGTGGCCAAAACTTTCTGCCAGCTCTTAAAATGCACATCTGACCTCACTTGTATTTTTTTCTGTGTTAAATAATCCTTCTAGAAGCGGGTGAGCAGAGCATGCTGAGTGCCAGCCCCTGGCGCCGGGGTCCCACCAGCCTTCCTGGGCCATGCCATCACCCCCTTGGGTGGAAAACCCTCTCTGATATGTCAAACAAGCGATGAGAGGAAACACTTTGGTCCTTCCCTCCACGGAAGGAAGGCTGAAGGTTCCGGCAGCAATTCCTGGGCTGCAGCCAGCAAAAGGGCATCGAGGAAACCAAGGGGAAGAGCTGCAATAACAAGGCCAGGGAGATTTCAAAAGCATTTGTAAGCCCAGCAGACAGCAAAGGAACAAATTAGATTGCACCTTCACTCAGCTGCTGGTTTGGAAATGGTAGGTGACATTTCAGAGCAATTAGGAGCTTCCCATGGCAGAGGCTGGCACTCGGCATGATGAACATGTGTTAATGACCATCTTACCATATCTCGTGTTGAACAAAATTTCAACTTGTTTCCTCAAATGACTTAAAACATCCCCTACGCCATCTGCAAAAAAAAAAAGAAAAAAAAGAAAAAAAAGAAAAAAAAATAAAAAAAAAAAAAAAAAAAAAAAAAAAAGAAAAAAAAAAGAAAAAAAAAAGAAAAAAAAAGGAAAAAAAAAGAAAAAAAAAAAGAAAAAGATAAATGCTCTCAGAAACTAGCTGTCTCCAGGGCAAAAAACACACAGCACAGGTGAGCAGCCCCTGACCTCTTCCTGCCTCCCAAAATGAGCTGCCTCCAAGCTCATCCCCAAGGAAGGGCAGCGATGCACCTGCCATGGAGCTGTGCTAGCAGCAAGGAGGAAAAAAAAATAGGGGAAAAAGTAAATCTGGGCAAGAGAGGGGAGGACAGAGCCTGAGAACACAGCAGTGCCCTTCAGTGCTGAGCGTTTCGGAGGCTGAATGCTTTGTTGATAAAGTAAGAAGCTCAGGAAACCCAACCCGAAATACATCTGTGTTCATCCATCCTTTCAAAAACTTGCAACGATGGGCAATGCTCGGAGTTCATCAGCCACTCACCTGATCCCTCCATCTGCTTTTCTTCATGTCGTGACTCCTCACTGGGCCCCTTCTCCGGCCCTGCCGAGGAAGAGGAGGGTTAGCAGTGGCCAGCACCAGCAGAAACAAACCAGACACGAGCAGGGGGCTTCAGGGTCCCCTGCAGTCACGCAGCTGTCCCCTCCCTGCACTAAGCTCTGAGCACACGTCCCAGTGCAGGCTCGGGCTGGCAGCATCACGCCTGGAGCTGCATCAGCAGAATACACCCATCACCTACACCCAAGAGGTCTGCCCGCCCTTCGGCGTCGGCTTCCCAGCACAGGTGAGACCCAGCGCCTGGCAGGAGCCACAGTGCCGGCACAAATCCCCCAGGGCAATCCCAGTCAGAGCTGGGCAGAGCAGCCAGGGTTTGCAGTGAGCTGGAGCGAGACTGGGAAGGAGTGGCAGTGCTGGAAAAAGCCACCAGTTTGTCTGTCAGAGCTCCCAGCTGGCCTGATTGAGGCCATGACTCTGGAATTGAGCCCCTACTCCATCACCTTGGCTCATAAATGGTATTTTCTCATTTCTGACACACACACACACACACACACACACTCCCATGCCCCCACGCAGTCTCCTGGATGCTTCAGTTCTGGTACCTGCGACTGTCTCGAGGATGTAGTTCGGCTCCTCCGAGGCCATGTGCGTGGGCACCGGGTCATGCATCTCATCCGAACCGGGCGATCGGTCTGTGGACAAAACCCCACGGGCAGCTTTGGTTTAGATGCTGGGGGGCACCATCCCCAAAACAGGGTTCAGAGGGTCCTGGCCCATCAGCAAGGGCTGAGTGAAGGGCCCCCCGCTCCTGGGAGCCCCACAGATCACAGCCCCACACCAGGAGATGTTCTGGGGGTGCAAGTGCCTTTTTCTACCCTGAGACCACCTGGAGCTCGTCCCTGAAACACACTCGACCTCTCAGCCCAAAGGAAAAGAGCAAAAGTTTCTTCCTAACCTCCACAGAAGGTGAAGAGCAAAAACAGTTCAAAATTATTTACTTGGCGTAATTCCATCTAGACACTCAATTTTGACCTAAGAAGTTAATGCTGCTTGACTGAGCCACTCCACCATGGGAAAACTAACACTGCCTCCCTCCCCAAAATCAAACCTCCTTGGGTTCTCCTTACATAATCCATATGCCCTCTTCATTTAAACCTGTCTCCCTTAATGCTGGGCTCTCCAATGCCCTCAAAGCACTATCCAAATTTAGCTTTAAATAAACCTTCAGCCAGTTTAAATACTTCCATCAGGTCACTTCTTAATCATCACCTCACAGGATAAATAATCCAAATTTCATCAATTTCTCCCTGTAGGTGAACACGTCTTTTCTATTAATCCTCCTCCCTGCCCTTGGCTCTACTCCCTCTGATTGAACTCGATCTTCAAATGATGGACTCTGGACTTGGAAGTGTGATCTGCCCGGCACCACAGAAGTGATAACACCTCCTCCTCACTTGCACCGCCAGCTCGCCACGGATTAGCTTTCTTCTCTTCCATTAGCTGCCAAGTCAAAAATTAAAATGTTTGATCTGCCACTATACCTTGTTCATTCTCCTTCCCCTATATTAACCATACGTTAACTGCGATAATCCTAGAGCGACTCCCCAGATATCACCGTATTAAGGGGACCGCTACGTTTTGGGTGCAAGACAGACCACAGCAGTGCAGCGGGGCTGGGTGTCACTGCTGTCCCCAGCATTGCTCGCCCTCAGGCACACTGGGAGTCCTGTTGCTGCCCTCGTTCTGGTGAGATTATTAATTAATGTTTGTAAAGCACATGGAAAATGCAAAGTGCTAACCATCCACTCATTAAACCCCAAGGATCATCCTACCACTTGCTGTGCTGACCAGGTCAGGTAACTGGAAAACAACTCTCCAAGCTGCCCCTTGAGCACCCAACTGCTCATCTCCATCACCACCAACCTCGCCGGGCAGAAACGTGGGGAAACGCATCAGCACCACCGATTCCAACACGTTTGCAGCACGTGCTTAATATTAAACCTGTTCTTATGAACTCTTCAGGTGTTTTTTCTAAATTAAAGGACCTTATCAAAAGCATCCTGTGCTCAGTCATAGAATCATGGAAAAGACCACTGAATCATTGGAAAAGACCTCAAGGATCAAGTCCAACCGTCAACCCAACACCACCTAACTCACTAAACCACATCCCGAAGCACCACATCGACACGTTTCTTGAACCCCTCCAGGGATGGTGACTCCACCACTTCCCTGGGCAGCCTGTTCCAATGCCTCATCACTCTTTCAGTGAAGAAATTTTTTCTAATATCCAGCCTAAACCTCCCCTGGCGCAACTTGAGGCTGTTTCCTCTTGTCCTATCACTTGTTGCTCTAGAGAAGAGGCCAGCACCCACACACCTGGGATCCTCCAAGCCCGCCCGTGAAGGAAAGCAGTAAACCAAGCTTGCTATCAAGATAGAAAAGCAATGAAGGAGAGAGAGAGAAACAAAAAAGAGCCCTAAAAACACCCTCCACAACCTCCAGGAAACCAGCTCATTCCCAATATGCCTCTTAAAATGACTTTCAGGGAAGAAAGACCAGCACATGGGCAAGGGGGGGACCTTCCATGCTGGGTGATAACCCACAAATGCCTCTTCACCCAGCAAAATGCTGAGACATGATGCAGCCAGTACCCCAGTGCCTACCTGGCACGGTGATCTGGATTATGTCCAGCTCGTCCGGCTCAATTTTGATCTGCCTGATCCCACCCAGCTCTCCTGAGGTACCTACCGGGGAAAGGCAAGGACAGGTAAATCGCCAACTGGAACCAGTAACGCTGCATCTGCCCACCACCAACACAGGTAGGGCAACCGTGGCTGGCGAGGACTTCTGTGATTTCCTTCTTGTTGGTGGTGCTCAGAGCACCGACGCCACTGATTTCTCGGTGACCCAATAGTGACAGCTTTCAGGGAGAAGGGAACTCAAGCATCACTTTTTAAAGATGTGCTTAAGTCTCGTTATTTTAATTTATGCATTTTTGGGACCCAGCTGGAGGGTCACAGGGTAACACCCTTCATCTCTGCAGCTACTGAATGGGGATAAAATCCTGAGAAAACTGCTCTGTGGGGCAACCAGGGAACTGGTGCCACACATCCGAGTTACTTTACAGGCAACTTCTTCAGTGTCCCCCTCATCATCAGTATTTTGGAAGAGAAAATGAACAATTCCTCACCTGGTTCACAGCTTTCAGAAACACCACACTTCTCAGACCTGGAAGAGAAAGGCAGACAAAAGAGGTGGTCATGGAACAACCAAAGGAAAAGCTTAAAACCCCCCCAAAAACCCTTAAAACTTAAAAGGACTGATCCTGGCAGGAGGCAGAAACTCCGCAGCCCCACATGATGCCAGGGCTGCAGAGGGGTCCCTGGGGACACTGCACCCATGGTCCCAGAAGTGGCACGACATCCGTGGCTGCAAGGAAAAGCTCTGGGGGTTTCTCTGCAAAGAAGCCCTGTTCCCAAACCCTCCCCAGTTCTGCACCACTGCTGATGGCAGCCTGGCCTCCAGCCATCGGTGGTTGTAACCGCAGCAGAGAGATCTCCTGGAAGCAAGAAGGGTTTTAAGCTCAAAACCTGGTTGACTGCACCCCTCTGCGGCAGACAGCAGTGCATAAAGCATCATTACAATGTGGTTGCTCGTGGAGCTAAAGCAAATAGGGAGAAAGGCAAAAAAGTCAATTGATTTGGTAAATATTTATTCTGCTCAAAGCTTTTTTCCCCTGAAAACTGGGCACTATCCCAAACTTGTGTCTACAGCTAACTTTGCATGCTCAGGAATTTACCCAAGGTGTTCAGCATCCAAATGAGATTACTTTGCATTCTCAGGAGGCGTTCGCTTTCTGTCTCGCTCTTTCTTAAACAAAACCAACCACAGCGCTTTGGCAGCCAAGGAGCCAAGGACCGGCACTGGAAAACTCACGCTGGTCCTTCAGGGGGAAGGAAAACCCTTCTGAGCCAGTGCAGCATCCCTGCTGGCTCAGGGGGGATGCTCAAAAGCACCTCTCGCTTCCCTAAATCCACTCAGCAGCATCAGCAGGACAAACTACGGGCAATGCGAAGGAAGCCAGGAGTGCTCTTGAAAAGTTCTTCCTAAATGCCGTGCGGGTAAAAAGCATCTCTGGGCTAGAAAGGACCTTATATATTACCCAGGAGCCTCGGGAAGGGTTTTCAACTCTCCCACTTCAGGTCAAAGTCAACCTTTCCCTAGGGAAATTTCGGAGGAGGGCTTTCCTAGGGAGTGTGTTATGCCACATGGGATCCAGCCCTTCTCTGTGGAGCACCTGGCGCTGCCCTTTCCCTGGAACTGGAAATGTCCTGCTCCTACCAGGGAACAGAGGTTCCTTGTTTGCAGGAAGAGCACAGTGGGATTTGAATACACACATATTTTTCCCTGCAGATAGGTGTTACTAATGCACTGGGAGATTTTGGGGGGATGTAAGTTTACCCCTGTGCACCACCACTGCAGTTCACGATTCCTTTTTGTAACCAGAGGTGCACAGGAACCCTGGGGGCCGTGGCCCCACTCAATATGCACGCACACTGCGTAAATTAAGAATAAGGCACATATATATACACAGCTAGGAGAAACTGGAAAGTGACCCCAGGATGATGGGTAGGTTGTGCCAGACTCACTGGTCAGCCCAGCCCAACCCAGTCTGGTCCACATCACAGCACCACCCCAGGGAGGATGATCCGAATCGGGCTGGGTACAAACCACCCCTGAAAACCCTCTTTTTCCCTCATAGGGTCTTCTACGGTGGTTTTCCTGCACTGTACAACCTCCACCTGGCCCACAGCTGGAGTGCAGTGGGTGAGACGGGGATGGTGGAGCATCAGGGGGGGCTGTACAGGGACCACGAGCCTCAAACATCAGCTCCCGCACCACTGGCACGCTCCCCCAGACACGCAGGGGCTGGTTTTCTACCTATTGCTTTGCAGAAATCAGCTCGGCATCCCTAATACCCCATCCTTCCACCTCCTTGTTTCTGGTCACACCAATTTAACCACACAGTGGGATCCCCTGTTGCAAAAATTAAAAGTGTCCTAATTGCAAATGTTAACAAATGAAGGGGAAAACGAGAAGCCCCGCAGTGTGCTCAGAGGCCAGCGGTATCTGAAGCATCCCTGTTTCCTCTGGCATCCAGCACGCAGCGGATGCTCTGCTGCTCCCCAAGTCTAACTGCCTCCAGACACAGAGCAATTCAGCAAGGTGCAGAGAGCAAAAAACAGCTGAAGGATGGCTTCGTGTCTCAGTCCTACGTGAGGATCCTGGAGATTTAGTTCCTCATAACACCAGTGAAGCACCTCAGACCAGGACCCAGCCCAGCTGAATTCCCATCGCTGAGGCTCTCAACCCAAGTCCCTTCATCACTGAGAAGAGAAACAGGCACTGGTGGGGTGGGATTCCCCCAACCCGCTGTAAATGGTTGGAAAGGGCTGACTCACCTGGCGCGCTGACCTGGCCGCTGATGAGAGGTGCTGGAGGGACTCAGCCAGTCCCGGAGCGACTCAGCCAGTCCTGGCGCAGCCAGAGTGGCCACGCTGCCATGGCCCTGTGTCACCAGCACAGCGTTTAGGGGTGCTGTCCTTCGTGGGTAGCCACAGAGAGCTGGTCCACGCAAGCCAACCCAGCCACCCCGATCATAACATCCTTTCCGTGCCCACGGCTGATTCTTCTTCACTACAGCCATTTACGGTGAAGCCACATAAGCGAGGAGTCACCTCCCTTGGCAGAGCTCCAGCACAGCTCATCTCATACTGGCAGCTCTCACATGCCATGGTGCAAGGAAGCAGGGATGGTGCCTGCAAAGCGCAGGCAACATCACCATGGCATGGCATGGGGCATGAGTGACACCCACGGGGTGCTCCCAGCACCCCACCCCTGGCAGAGGAGAGGGCAAGAAGAATTTGGTGTGTTCCATTTAGCAAAATAAAGACTGGGAGGGGACATGGTTGGTGTCCCGCAGCAGTGGGGCAGCGAAGTTGTGGAAGGGCCACCCCAACCTTGTGGGGTAAAACCATCGCCAAAGCTTCCTTGGAAGCTGGAGATACCCAGAGGGCTGGGGGAGAACTGGTGGAGACTCCAACCTGTTGCAGATTCATGTTAACGAAGAGCCAAGAAAGGAGGGGAACCCAACAGATGCCATGGAGGAGACAGGGACAAGTTACCCCATCTCCCATCCCGGCCATAGTAGGGTCTGCAGCCCCAGCTGGCGGAGGTGTCAGCACCAGGTGGTAAAATTCTGTGCTGGAGAGGCTGAGGAGTTTTTTCCATCCTATCCACAACCGAGCCAGCCGCATGAGGCAAGGCTGGGAAAAGGCTCCTCACCCTGTGGCACAGCTGCTAATACTGCTGCCTTGCTTTTTTTCTTTAAAATTATTTTAAAGGTAAACATTGGGGCTAAATACGACCTAGCTTCTGACCAGCCGAAGCAAAAATGAAGGCAACTGGAGCTATACAGAGACAAATACCTCCTGGGATCTCCCAGCATGGGCTGGAAAGCAGTGCTGCATGCTCCATAGGCGCCAGCAGCGTGTTACAGACCTGTCTAGTTCGTGGCACGTTGTACCAGAAACAGGTACTCTCGTAAAAAGCCTCCTGCCCTCCTGAACTTGGTAACACCTTTATTGAAACATCTGTTAATCCACTATTAGTCTCCCTGCGAGCTTTATAAAGAAGTAACTCTTCATTAGCAGGATGTTCTGTTAGGGTGCTGGCAGAGAGTGAAACCTTGGGCCATGCTTTAACACCGGAGATCGCTCCTGCAGATAATCCCAGCCTGCCCAGGCACGGCCCCGATTTCATCAGCTTTGTACAAAATCAATGAGTCCAAACTTTGCTATTTTGGCTTGCAAAAGGCTGGGGATGCTTGGCCTCCTCCTGTACCATCGCAGCGGGTTTTTAGGGAGGCAGGAAAGCAACACCCTTCCAGCAGCACAGCAATAACCTGCTGAGCGTCTTAATGCCCCCAAAATAACTCTCCAAGGGATGTCACTTGGCGGTGGCCAGGGAACAGAGGTGCCACTTACCTGCTGTTGACCTGTGAGGTCCCTGCCAGGTCCAGCACAGCCCCGCGGTGCGGCTCGGGGGAGATCTCCCCAGGGGGGCTGGAGGGCTCCAGCTTAGTTGGATCTTTGGTAAATTTGCTTCCTGGTGCCAGGTACACAGAGTGTGTTTGGAAGGAAAAGGAAAAACCAGAATTAGCAACCAGAGATGCCAGCGATGCAGTTTTTCCACCTTCATTTTCCCCTATCCCAGAGCTGAGGTGGGGACTGGGGACAGGTTATCAATCATCACCTGCTTATAAAGAGAAGGGTATGGATTTAATCAGGTTTACATGTTAAAATAATCACAAACTTTTGCTTAAACCTCTGCGTAACTGTGTGCCGGGAAGCCCTGCCGGGGATGGAGCATCTCCAGCAAGGGCTGGCTGCTGGGACAGGGTGCCGAGAGGTGGGGACCGGGGTCAGAAAGCCCAGGCATGGCCAGGGCCATGGACCAGTGCTGCAGGAGCAAGCCCCAAAGCAGGGACAGCCCTGTCCCAAAGGAGGGGCCGGGAGCCCAGCAAAGCCCCGAGCAGCAGTGCCCCAGGGAGCCCCATCCTGCAGCAAGCGCAGCACTCCGCAGGAGCAATCTTTGCTGCAGCACCGCAGAGGGGGACAAAAGCATCCTGTCACCATGAAAAACCTCCTCTCTCCCTTCTCTGTTCCTCAGCAACCTGAAAAGAGACGAAACAAAACCTCAGCAATGACCTTGGAGATGAAAAGAGTGATCTGAAGGCAGGGGAGGAAATGAAAAGTGGGGAAGGTGAGCGAAGAGCTGAAGGACCCGTGCTGGGGGAAGGAGGGAACGAAATTACACCACGAGGCTGCAGAAACCACGTAGGTGTCTTGTTAAATAGCTGCTGCCAAAGGCCCTTCTCTGGTCTCAAAAGTGCCATCGCGACATCCCCACCCTTCCAAAACACATCCCAGCCGTGGGAACACGAAGCCTTTCTCCTTTCAGCTCCAGCCTGCAAGGAAGGGCAGGGCTCTGGCAATGGGACCAGGAGCAATAGAGAGCCTTAAAGACACTATTTATCTCCTGACAGGCCAAAAGGCTCCTTTTAATTTGTGCTTTCTATGGACCAAATCTTGTTCTCGCAGCAGCGAAGGCTGCCTGAAGCTGCTACCCAAGGGAGTAGCAAAAATAGGTTTCCTAGCAGTGGTGGGTATTTTAATTAAAGGGTGAGCAAAACTGTACAGGGAAGCATTGGGATACTTTGCAGTCGGCAATTTAAAATACAGCTCCGCTCGGAAAATAGTGTCTTTGCAAAAATGGCACCTCCTGACTCAGCAGATGTCGTCTTTTTTTCTTTTTTTTTTTTTTTTTTTGCACAGTCAGATGTGCTGATGCGCATCACAAAAAGCCAGGTTTCATGTGTTTTGCTTCTGGTAGCCCTGCAGGGACCAGTCAGGGGAGGGGGAACCGCCACCCACCCCGGTCCTGCTGGGTTTGCTGCCTCATCTCCCCATTTCCACCTGCACCCCGCTGCCACGTAACCCCCACGCTTGTCGCACGGTGCTTTCCATCAGCAGCTCTTGATGTGCAGACAGGCTATGCCTCCCCCCAGACACTGCAACCACAATGGATTTGCAAGAAAATCCATGCGTCCCAAGACACGTTCAGTGTTCCATCCCTTCGGGGTGGATTGGAGCTTGAAAAATCCTCTTCTTGAAAAAAAAAGTCATTAATGGGGCTGGAGACAAAGGAACCCACCCCATCGAGGTGGGTTAGAGCTTAAAAAATACTTTTCTTGAGAAAAAAAAAGTAATTAATGGGGATGGAGTCAAAGAAATCTGCCCCATGAAGGTGGGACCCCCTCCAGGCTCTGCTGGAGATCCCCTTTGGGCGTCATCATCCCCATGGAGCACCCCCAGGGCTGTCATGGGGCCACAGGGGTTAATTTGGCTGGTGAAGGTGTCAGAGCAGAAGGTGTCTGGAAAGCTGCCAGTGTGTGGGGTTGGCAGCTTGGGGAAAAAAAAAAAAAACAACCCCAAAACACGTCTTCACTTGCGAGCCAAGCCCAGGCGAGCTGGGAGCAAGGCTGGGCGGTGACAAATGGGGGTGCAATGGCATATTTCAGGTGGGTAGCAGGGTTATGGGACTGAGACAGCTGCTGGAGCAAGGGTTGGGTCGGACCATACCACTACCTGTCTCCTTTTATTTGCCAAGAATTAGCCTGGCTTCTTCAGCTCAAACCAAAAACACAAGGCAAAGAAAGCCAAAGAAACCCCCCTCTTAGGGTTTTGTCACTGAAAAAATTGATTTTTTGTTGTTCTTCTTTTAAAAACAGTCAATGGCTGGATGATGCTAGCACTTCCCAGCCAAAAAGAAAAAAATAATTTCCCAGTGAGGAACCCAGCAGCGATTTTTCTTCCTCCCGAGAGCACAGAAACACGCCGTGCACTGCCTGGAGCCGCAGCTCAGCCTGGCACAGGAGCCAGCCCAGCCTCTCGCACCAGGGATTTCTCGCTTAAACCTTCAAAACACTATTTAAGGGGCACACAGTGCTTGCACCGATCCCAGGCAAAGGGAATCTCATCACGCCTGGGTGTAAGGCACAGACAAGGCTTCTCCTCACTGAGCATAATTGCACGTCTTGTGCTTTTGCTGCTTACAGGTGACATTATTTCAACTCTGCTTCTCTGGATAATCTTTCAATTTTGTGAGCAATAAATCAAAGGACATGGAGAACGTACCTGTAAAAATTCTCTCATCAAACATCCTAGAAGGAAAGGAAAAAAAAGGGATTAGAAATAGGAGCTTCTAATGACTGAATTTTATTAATGAACAGCATTAAACCAAGTCAAAATACTAATTTAATTCATTCCCTAAAAAAAAAAGGGAATGAATTTTTCAGGGAAAAAAAAAAAGCCTTTTAGCCTGTTGTGCAACCAAGCAATCTCTCAGCATATGCTTTGTAACTAAAGCACCTTTAAATCTGCTTATAAGTCATTCGCTTCATTTAATTAACTTATTAAATGAGGCTGCTACAGGCTGGCTTTACCAAAAGAGCTGGACCTTCACTTCATGACGTAATGATGTAGACCATTGACCAGATGTCACCTGTCTCCTGAATATCATATTTTGGTGCCAGCCGTGTCCAGGGGCATGTCCCAGGGCCTGATCCAGCCCAGCACAGCCCAAACAGTGTGGGACAAAGCGGCTCTTCCACTGCTCAGCATCTGGAAAGCTAATTCCTTTTAGGATGCCCGAGTCCTGTTGATGTTGGTGATTTTAGCCCCCTTGGGAGCCTTATCTGGGGTTTTTCTGCACCGCAGTTTCACACCTCTAGCAGGGGAACAACACAAGCGTTGCACAGGCAGGGAGTGAATAAATAAATATATTACAAAGCAGATTTTCCTGATGGAGAAGCCAAGAGGGGTTGCACGGTGCAGAGATAACCGGGAAAGCGTCCACTCCTCCTACGCCGCTGTAAACGCAGACACTGAGACACAACACCCTGCCCAGAGGCGATGCATCCTCATCAGCGTACATATGGGATGTCCAGAAGCGATCACCGCAAAACAAGATGGAGGGGAATCCCCGTGCAGCATGAATATGGATGTTCCTCCTCCCACCCGGAGGCACCGCTCCCACCCCGCCAAATGCCACTGGATAGAGTCGTGCCACAATCAGAGGCTCCCATTAGGGAGCCGGGGGGGGGGAATAAAAAAGGGTAAAACAAATGAACCCTTATGAGCACAGAGGGAACAGAGCTGAAATCCCCAAGCCCCCTCAAGACCAAGCAGCCCCCCCTTGCCCTCCTCGCCACCCACCTTTTGATGACAAAATGGATGTTGTGCCTCTCCTCCAATATCCGCTTGAGTTTGGGGACGCCGTAAGTGCAAGGCCGTTTGAAGGGTATTTTGTCGGGGATGCCGATGATCTCCACCGCCTCAGGGTCACAGGCGATCTTCCGGTAGGGGACGGGGACCATGTGGTCTAACCCCAAGGCTTCGGCTGCAAGGTGAGCGCATGGTTTTCACTTAAACACGTGCTTTTCCTTTTCCAGATGATAAATTGAAGGTGTAAAGGCTTGAACTCAAGCAGAGCGAGTGCCTCCTGCCCTCTTCTCCTTTGCTTGTCCCAGAAGGTGAGCCCCAGGAGCCGCAGGCCGATGGGAGATGGGACAACAGGGAGACAATGCATCTGCAAACACAGCTAATGGTGTCCTCCAAAAGAAGCTGTGGATGCCCCATCCCTGGAGGGGTTCAAGGCCAGGCTGGATGAGGCTTTGAGCAACCTGGCCTAGTGGGAGGTGTCCCAGGTGTCCCTGCCCGTGGCAGGGGGCTGGTACTTGATGGGTCCCCTTCCAACCCAAACCATTCCACGATTCTATGAAAACCCCCAAAAGCATCGCATTGCTCAAACCAGGGGCAAGCTGGCCCACGTGCCGTCCCCAACCTCCCTGTGACTTCAGCAGGTCGCTGAGCTATATAGCTCATGCCCTGCACAGAACATATATAGATTATAAATTACAGAGCTCACCTACAGCCCATATATAACTCACGAGTTGCACAGCACTTATCTATAGCCCATCTCGATAACTCACGAATTACGCAGCCTGATGAGGACAGTACTGGTGACTCTAGCCCATCAGCCCATTCCTGAGCACTTTTCTGAGCTCACAGCTGCCCAAATGCCCAGAATCTAACCCAAAATCACTGTCTGCAGCAAGGGGAACACCAAATATGCCCATAAGCTGTGCAGGTGGAAAAAAAAGCAGCTGCAATAACAACAACCTTCTTTTTTCCCTGCCATGTTAATTTAAATCGGCCGCATGCCTCTGCTCCCCCTTGCCCGTAAGCGGCACCGGCGCCCGCGTGCTCTGACCCGGCATGCCACACCGTTTTACAGCCCAGTTATAAATTCCTCGATGGTGAGTGGGGCTCCAAATGGAAATATTGACATAACCTTCAGCAGACACCCAGAGACTGGGAGCTGCTGGGCTAAATGTGTTCGGAAGAGAAGGGAGCTCTAGCATATGGCTTCTGCTGCTGTGTTAGGGAACAAAAATGATTGCTGTATAATGATATGCAAACCACAAGCACTGCAGATGCATAATGGGATATTAACTCCTACTCACCATATCTGCTGTTAAACAGAATTTGCACGCACTCCCTAAGGGTGTTGATATCTTCAGTTTCTTTTATAAAACTGTCCCACTTATCTATCAAAACAAAATATAAGAAATAAGGAACTTCCATATGGTTCATACACAGCAGATGCACTTTTCTCGCGCAAAGCGCTGGGAAGCAGGAACAAGATTTTGCTTCTTTAAAAAATAATGATTTCCCTCTTCCTAAGTGGATTCTGCCAGGCTGGCAGATAAGGTCTGGGCTTCCCCAGCCCCAGCCCCAAGCAACCTCCTCTGCAGCCATGCATGTGCAAAGCAGATTCCTAAGAAATGACCCCATAAAACTTCTCAACCCTGAAATGAAAGACCCTCCGGGACAGAGCAAACTCAACCTGAAACGAACCTTTGAAAGGCACGGCCATTTCACAGAGGAGTTTTTTCATCTCCTCCTCTTTTCCAACCTTCCCATCCATATTTTTCTCTTTTTTTTTATTAAGGCACGAAGGTGAGGGGTTTGATGGAAACAGGTCGGCACTTTTCGGTTGCATTTCCCTTGGGTGGGCTGGAGGTGGGGAAATGGCAAAGTCTCCTCCCCATTGCTGAGCCCCTGGGCATCACTGCAGAATCACGCCTGGTTAGTGGGTTTCAGATATTTTGAAATAATGCCAAGCTTTTGGCGGGTGTTAGGCGAACAGCCTCACCCGAAGCCATGCCTTGGCTTCCCATGGACAAAGTGGGAATGGGATTTCCCAGCTGGCCAGCAGCGCTTGAGGACCAAGTGTTGTGGAGGTGGCAGGGATGGACCTGAATAGGGCTGAAGGTCTCAGCTGTAATGCTGAGATGTTGCAGCAAGTAAAGGGAAAAAATCCCCCGCTGCAGCACCTCCAGCGCTGCTGGGTCCCTGCAGAGGATGGAGATGGCCAGGAGACACCGGAGAGAGACGGGGATAGGGGGGAACCTTTCCCTAAGAGGTGGCTGCCGGCCACCTCCAACACCCAAGTAGGACACAGACCTGTCTTGTCATGGACGATGGAGAAGAGGATCCGCTTGGACGAGTGCACGTTCTGGATGAGGGGACCTCCGGAGACCGATGATTTCTGTCCTGGACAAGAGGGG
>NW_010115121.1:10185-10541 GCF_000699245.1 Pterocles gutturalis | reverse complement strand
CACCCCAACAAGCCCCCGGGTGCCGTCCGCTGCCAGTGCCGCTGCCCTGCCCCCGCCGGCTCTCCTCCATCCACCCCAGCCTGTGACAGCCCAGGGGGGTCCTGGCCAGACCAAGCCCCCATTGCTCCCCCCGGGGCTCTTTGTGGAGCAGCACCAGATGTTTCAGGGCAAAAATGGAGGCGCGCCCCATCAGCACCCCAGAGGAAAGGGCTGGGGCAGGGCAACATGGTGGGGGTGTGTACCATCACCTCTATACAGGACAGGCTTTGCACTGATTTTTCATCCGAGGATGGACACATCAGCCGGGCCTTTTCCCTGTCAGCACCTCGGAGGCACCTGGGAAAGGGCCGGGGCAG
>NW_010115121.1:9147-10010 GCF_000699245.1 Pterocles gutturalis | reverse complement strand
GGAAGGGGGGGGGTCCCTGCCATCTCCACACAGGCCAAGCTTTGCACTGATTTTTCACCAGAGGACGGCCAAAACCGCCAGGCCTGTCCTCCGTCAGCACCGGGGGGTGGGCTCGGCACCAGGCCCTCATCCGAGAGCGCACTCCAGGCGATTACCGCAGCAGTCGCTGTACTCCTGTGAGGAGGAAGGCACCTTCGCCTCGCCCGCCGCCTTGGGCCCAGGCAGGCCGGGGGACACCTCTTGCTTTAGGTCGACAGCGATCTGGGTGGGCAGCGAGACACCGTATAAGAAGTTGGTGACGGCGACGGCAGAGGGGACGTCCTGGCCGGAGGGTTTGGCCATGGGACCGTTGGCACCAGAGTCGCGGCCGCCCTTGGAGGCCAGGGAGGGACAAGTCAGGTCGATGCTGGGGTTGGGCTCTCGGCTGGGCTCCTCCGCCGGCCTGAGGGGAGGGAAGGGAGAAGAGGAGGGAAAAACGGGTTCCTTTGGGTCCATGGCTCTGCTAAGACAGGACAGGGATGTGGAGGGGCAAGGAGAGCTGGGACAGGCTGCACTGGGCTGCCAGGCTCTTTGTTTTGGGAATTCCAGCCATCACCCAGCCTCCTCCAGCTTCTCCAGGCACCTGCACCACTTTCTTCTTCTTTCAGTGGAGCAGGTTTGTCTCAGAGTAGTTCAAAAGCGACAGGATGGGGCGTAATGGATTTAAACTGGAAGAGGGCAGATTTAGATGAGATATTAGGATGGAAATTCTTTCCTGTGTGGGTGGTGAGGCAGTGGCCCAGGTTGCCCAGAGGAGCTGTGGATGCCCCATCCCTGGAGGGGTTCAAGGCCAGGCTGGATGAGGCTTTGGGCAACCTGGGAGG
>NW_010115121.1:7054-9116 GCF_000699245.1 Pterocles gutturalis | reverse complement strand
GCCCATGGCAGGGGGTGGAACTGGATGATCTCTAAGGTCCCTTCCAACCCAAACCATTCTGTGATTCTATGATCCTATGGAAATGTTTCTATCAGCTAGGGCAAAGCTGCCTAGCTCCACAGCCCGGTGTGTTTAAGGAGTAAAACCATTGTGTGACCATCACCACGCGACTCCATCGCCTGTCCCAGCCCCCGGGACCCACAGCATGCTCGGGGGGGACCTCAGTCAGCCCAATGTTGAGCTTCAGACCAAGGACGCTTCACACGAGACAGGCAGCCACGAGCTCACAGACGGCTCGAATTCTGCATGCCCTACTTTTAGCTGTCTCAGCCTGATTTTCCAGAAGTGTCGAGCCTTCTGAGGAGGTATTTGGTAGCACTCAGTATTTCTCTGAATGGATCCGAACTCCTGCCAGCCAGACAAACGCAGAGGAAACACACCCAAAACCGCTGAACCCCTTGCAAAAACGTGGCCAAAATGGGGAGCTTGCCCCACCACAGTCCCCCCACCTCTCTCCTTGTCTGGTGTTAAAACCCCCATTTCAGCCTCAGAAGAAGCTTGCAGCATTTACACTGGCAATCTCTCTGGAGACAGAAAAGCACTTAGCTTACTGCAGCGGAAATTGTGGCAGAGACACATAAAGCGATGCGGTTAACGAGCACATATACACGCACCTATTATAGGAACGAGTCCAATACGGTCTCGAGCCACTTGACATCGATGGATGTGTTCAAGGCTGGGTTTTTCTGAACCCAGGTTTCTGGGTCTGGGGGAGAAGGTGGGACACAGAAGGGACCCTCCTGCCTGCTCTGCACAAAATCTCTGCCATCCACCGGCATTACAGGAGTCGCCATCCCAAGGGCTTGCTGCCCTCCCACCCCTTGGGGATCCCCAAAATTACCTTTTTAGCCTGAAGCGGATGCTGTGGCTGTGCTCTAGGATGGCCATCAGGGACTTCACATCATACTCCATGGGTTTCTTAAAGCTGATACCCTCAGGCAAGCCAGCCACCGCCAGCGAGCCCGGCTCTTTCAGGAACCTCTCGTACGGCAAAGGGACCACGCTGCTCTTCCCCACGGCTTCACCTGGGGAGGGGGCAGAGTTACACACCGACAGACAGCCCTGTGCCCCCAACCGCAGCCGAACCGGGCTGGAGGAGTAAATGCAAGAGCGAGAGATCTCAATGGAAACGTTGTGAGAAGAAAACCGCTTCCTACCTCTGCACTTAGCATGCAAGGCTCTCCAAGCCCTTTCTACAAGCGCTAAATAATAAAAAGCTCACAGAAGCCAATAAACAGTTGTCTCATCTTTCAGGCTGCATAGTGAAATCCTCGGTTGGGGTCACTTGGCACAAGCCCACTCCTCCAGGAGCGCCCGGCTGTGTGCCAGTGAGGGCTGTGGTTGCCGGCGTGGCAGGAGGGAGCCGAGAGCTGACACAAGAGGCTGAAGGGCTCATGATGATTTTTATCTCGTGTTTACTGAGATATTCTGGGAACCTGACTTTTCGGTGGGTTTTCTTATTTTACCACCTGGAAGAATGGAAAGTACTTTGATTGCTGGTGCTGCTAGGCAGCCTCGATGCACTTTGAAAGACAATAAAAAAAAAACCCCAACAGTCTCCCTCCATCCCACCATTTGCGGCAGCACAAACATCAACACATTTGACTGTGCAATCACCTCCAACAGCCCAGAAATCTCACCCACTCCCCTTGATGATGGCCACAGAGCCCCCTGTGTCCCCACTGCATGGGGCTGGCTCTGTTGTACCTCTCATCATCAAAACTTCCCCAAGGAGTCAGAAACAAACTGCTTTCCCTTCCCCAGTAGCAGAAGACAACCAGCAAGCATCGCAGCTATACAGAGATTTTCTAAACCAGCTAAAGAGTCCACGTGCCCAAACCGGGGATGCTTATGGTGCTCTCCAGGCAAAACACCGTCAGAAAACCAGCCCCCTCTGAAGGGTTTCAAGGAATGGCCAAAATCCTTGAGCTGCTTTCAAAAAAATTAGACTGGAAACCTACCCCAGTCACTGAGACCAATAACCTGGAGCTGAAAGCATGAA
>NW_010115121.1:5062-7033 GCF_000699245.1 Pterocles gutturalis | reverse complement strand
ATGCGAGCTGTCTGGCAAAGCAGCGTCCAGATGCAGAACATCTGGCCGCATGGCAAGGTGTCTGTGCCTTCGTCTCTGGGCCGAGGGGCAGGCAGAGGAGATTATGGGACCTTTACATAGCTGTGGGATTTTATAGTGTGGATTTTCTTTAAAATCTTTTCTTTTTAATCTCTTATTGAAAAAAAAAAACACCAAAAGATCTTACTGAAACCCTGGAAATCTTGTGACACTGTCAGCAAGTCTTATTAAAAGTGATTTCTTCAACATGTTTTTGAAGGAAGGCGTGATAACTAACGATGTGCGACTTGCACGAGCCATCAAGGTTCCTTCAAAGTGGGATGGATAATGTTTTAATTAAGCCAACAACAGAAGTTTCAAAAAGAACCTTTGAACCACAACGCCATGAGTACACTTTCTGCAAGCTGACGGTTTCCCTGCCTGGATGCGCCGGCTCTAGCAGCTTTCCACCTCCCTCCATCACCAATCTTTGTGACGAGGACAAGCTCCCGATGCCCACAGCAGCTCCTTATCAACCCAACTCAATAACTCCCTGAACGTATTTTTATGGGGAACGCGTTACTGTCAAAGTGACCTTCACCGAGCCTTGTGCTGCCGTGCAGAGGCTCCCGGTTTAGCTAAAGAGAGACAATAATCATCATTAATGCCTGGTTAATAGAAGGCGGTGGTAATCAGTCATCCTCTTGGTGCAGAGATTACCCAGCTCTGGAGGGAATACGCGATCTTTCTTTCTGGGCATTTCTAAGACTTTTTGTTTCCAATCCCTGTTGATGGGAGGTGACTGAAAAGATAGGAAAAAACCCCCAAAATGTAAGAAAGATAACTGTTAATTTCTGACAGTCCTCTCGGTGCTGGGAACAGAATTATCCCAGGGCACCTACTATCTCCTACGGTGCTTTTCCCCACTCAACTAGGAGAGGCTCTTCACCATAAGATGGAAACAGCTGATCCTACTGAACCAGCAGCAATGGCAGAATTACACCCAATGCCAGAATTACTCCCAAAGCCAGAACTACACCCAAAGCCAGGGCCAAACCCACGGGCCCAGGGATGCCCAGCCTCCTCCTGCCATGGCAATGCCGGTCACCCTGGGGTGGGGACCCAGCCAGCTCGTCCCTGCACGTCGACAAGGTAAAGAGCATCACAAACTCGTCCTGATGGATTGATTTGATTACTGCTGTTAATGGGAATATTGCCTCCAAGCACTTTAAGTGGCTTCAGAAAACTCCAGCGACTGTCCGTCCCTGGGGGAAGGGATGCCATCTCCCCTTCCTGTGCATGAGGCCCGCAGCAGGCACTGGCGAGGAGAGCGCCGAACAACAGCCAGCAGCAGTAAATACTGTGCACAAGCCCAGGGCGGTTGGTGGGAACACCCGTCATCCCCCAAAACCACCCCTATTCCCAAACCCAGCACACAAACAGGGGCAATGCTTGTGCTTCGTGCTCAGGGAAACCAGCACAGCCCTGGAAGCACACCCGCAACGGTGATGGGGAGCTGCACCCAGGAAAGCCAAACACCCGGTGCTACAGCAGGTCCAGCCACACAGCCTGAACCTTCCTGAAGCATCACACTGGGCGAACACAACCCGCCAAGCAGCACAGGGGAATATTGGGGCTCGCCGCCCCATTCTCCCAACCCAACCTCGCTTTTCCTCCCCGGATCAGCACACCCCCGGAGGTGTTGTTGGGGGACGAGCCGGGCGCACAACTGCTACCTCCAGCCACCCCGCGGAGGCTGCAGTGGGGACCTCCCGAGCGAGAAGCAGGCGCTGCCGCTGCTCCAGCCTCTGCAGATTGGGCTCAGAGGGAGCTCTGCAACCCACCGGGTTATGTATCAACAGCCATATGGTCATCTACATTTTAATTGCAGAAGCTTTATTGCCGAGGATGATGCATGTGCTGGAACGGCACCAGCTCGTCTCTCGGAGCCAGGGCTGCCGGGCCGCCCGCTAG
>NW_010115121.1:2698-5044 GCF_000699245.1 Pterocles gutturalis | reverse complement strand
CTTTTTAAATAGACTTGCCAGGGAAAGGGGTGAGAGAGTCTTTGCAGAGCCCCAACGCAGCGCTTGTAAAAGGTGCTGTTAGACATGGTGTCAGGGATAAAGGTGTGCTTGAAAATCACACTCTGGGCACGGCAGAGGCTTCCCCTAGCCAGGAGGAGAGAGGATGCTCCCCCCAGCATGGGGGATTTTTTTTGTCCAGTTTGGGGCACTGGAAAGTGAAGCAGCAGTGGTTGGACCCCATCTCAATGCCACGCTAACCCTACGCAGGAGCACATCCCGCCACACCGCCCCTGCCTGCTCCAGGGAGCCGGGCTGGGGCCAAAATCCGCATCCGGCGGCAGCGCCGGGCAGCTCAGCGAGCCCTGGGGGCTATCCAAATCCCCATATGGAAGCGTGAAGGTTCTTACTATAAAGCACATCAAACACTTCCTCTACCATCTTCCTGAGGAGATACACGTCTGATCCCTGGTCCGGGGAGACCCTGAGCATGCTTCGCCCACACTCCTTCGCCTTCTTCTGCACCTCCGCGTCCTGCTCCTTCCTCTGCTGGACTCCTGTGGGGTGGGGAGAAGAGAAAACAGGAGACGTCGCGGTGAGGAGGGTGTTCACAGGCAACGTCACACACATTTTCGAGTGGCTGCGAAGAGACTGAACCCACCGGCTGGGTTACACCAACTTCAGCCAAGGCTGAACATATCCCTGCCCATCACACCCCAGGCAAGACATGGTCCCATGGGCACCGGACCCCTCACCACCCCCACAAAGTCGCCAAAATCCTCTGGCTGGTGCCCTGGGTCTCCCACCCACCCCAGCTCCCCGGCTTGGATAGCGCCATGGACCCACCAGCCCCCGCCGCACAGGGTTAAGGTGCTGGCATGGGCAGCAGTGTGGGCGGTGCAGCCAGGAGTGGGATCCGTCATTCTGTGCGTGTCCCCCCCCTTCCTGGTTTTACCCACTCAGCCGCACTGAAACTGTTGTGATTAATTGGGCAGCGCATTGCTTTTCTCTGCTTTCAATCTGCTTAGCCTTCAATCTCTCTGGAAAAGAAAATCCGCCTTTCTTGGAGGCTTTTTTACCCTTCAGCATCACGTTGCTCGGTAATACCAGTTATTTCCTGCTAATTTCCCCCATTAAACCTCAAATAAAGCATATCTTCGGCAACGACTTCCCTGCATCTCGAAACGCACAGAAAATTAAACACTACGAGTACATTACTGCCGTCCTACCCAAAGCCATTCACAAATGATTTGTGGTGGCGAAGGACTAATTCCTTCATCATCCTCGACAGGCTCCTGCCCGTCATGGGCCATGGATGCTGCCTGGGCGCTCAAAGAGGATCTCATGGAACCCTCCCATGGGAAAAGCCTGCACGGGGACATCACTGGGATGAGGACAAGAGCCACGTGGGGTACCCCAGGATGAGACATAAGAAAGGGGACAGCCAGCCAGCACTGCGCAGCCCCTGGGAAGCTCTGCATGCTGACCATGGCATGGGAAAATGGATCCTCAGAAACTTTTTTTTTGGGGGTGTTTTACCAAGGTGGTGAAATGCATCTGCATCCACACCCTCCTCAGACCAGCTCTCGCTCCCAGCCAGGCGCTAATGCTCCTCCAGTGACCTTAATCCTGACCACTGCCAAGGGCCCAAGAAAGGCGGAGCCCCAGGTTCAGATAAAGGAGGGCGTTCAGACGAGATCTGCGCACCCATAGAGATAAGAGGCTTCTTACATCTCCCAGCGATGTCTGCTTTAGATTATTTCAGATCCTTTCTAAGGGGGCAGCTGGACCATAAATCAGAGGCACTTCCAGGGATGCTTTCCACTGCGTGCCAGTTGTAAGAGCTTTATGGAGCGGGGTTGAGCCTGGGCCATTTATAATTCAAGACAGAGTTATCACGTTTCACCCTGTCTCCAGCATCAGCCACTTTGCCCGAACCCCAGCATCAAGATTTTGTGCTTTCAACCAGACGTGACCATTGCATTTTTGACAAAAGGTGTAAATGAAACCAAAGGAGAGGGGAACCAGCATCTAACGTCGGGCACCTTGCCCCGGCACGGCAGTAGGTCATCCACCAGGATAGATGTATATATTTTATTTTCTTTTTTTTTTTCTTTTTTTTTTTTTTAAGTGAGATTTGCAGATGGTCATCAATACTGTGAGCTCCAGGGAGAGACAGTTGGCATTTAATATATAAGAGGGAGCTCCTCCCGTTGGCCACCCTGCTGCCGTTCAGCGCTCGGGTGCCTCCTTGCCTCTTGTGGGTGGTGGGAAGGGAAGGCAGAGTCACCCATGAACACAGGAAACATCTCTGAAACACCTCCTGTCCTTCAAAACATAACACACCAA
>NW_010115121.1:0-2640 GCF_000699245.1 Pterocles gutturalis | reverse complement strand
GAGCGGAGCCTCGGAGCCGTGCCAGCTCACCCTGCATGCATGCAGCGACTAACCCCAGCAGGCAGCGACCCTGGCAGCTCTACAGCGCTGACGCCTGCACCAGAGCCAACCCTCCCTGAGCCACCTCTCCAAGGGATTCAGCACCAAGAGGGTTTCCATCGACACCACGCGTGTGCACACATAGCTGGGTTGTTTCTCTCCACTGACATCCCACCGTGGGCAGCATGTGTGAGCAGACCAGATCTGGGGACCCGCCAGGTCTGGGGTCCCCAGCACCACCAAAGTCAGATCCCGTCCCACCTACTGCACGGAGCGGAGAAAGCAGCAGTTGGCTCTCTGCGGATGATGCTGTCCAAGACATGCAGGTCCCAAAACACAGAGTGGCTCCTGCCTTCCCAGGATCTTTTTGGAGGGGTGGCAGGGGCATAGAGCCAGCACAGAGTGCTGGGTGACAGCCTCAGCACCACAGGGCTGCCACCAGCCACACATGTCCCTGCAATACCCAGTGACCCCAATCTGAGACCAGGGGAACCATGGCTCTTGCTCAAGTCATCCCTTCACCACTGTTATCCCTCAAAAAAAAAGCAGTAGCTCCACAACCATCGCTCCCAGTTCCCAAATCCATCCTTGTCTTTCCAAAACCAGGAAAAAACCCTTGGCCCAAGAAAGCCTCTCCAGTCGTGGGGGATCACTAGGACTAGCCTGGAGAAGAGAAGGCTCCGGGGAGACCTTCCAGCAGCTTCCAGTGCTGAAAGGGGGCTACAGGAGAGATGGGGGGGCTCTGGATCAGGGAGTGGAGGCATAAGATGAGGGGGAACAGTTTTAAGCTGAAAGAGGGGAGATTGAGATGAGATATTGGGAAGAAATGTTTTCCTGTGTGGGGGATGAGGCAGTGGCCCAGGTTTCCCAGAGAAGCTGTGGATGCCCCATCCCTGGAGGGGTTCAAGGCCAGGCTGGATGAGACTTTGGGCAACCTGGGCTAGTGGGAGGTGTCCCTGCCCATGGCAGGGGGTGGCACTGGATGGGCTTTAAGGTCCCTTCCAACTCTAACCATTCCATGATTCTATGAAACTATTTTTACTAAGTCCCCAAAAGCCGCTCCAGTGCACCAGCAGGATTGTCACAGGATGCTTTTGGAGAGGAGAGCCGGGGTGTGCGATGCCCTCCATGGGAGAGGAGAGGCTCTGGCTGCACCCAGCCACAGCTCCTACCCACTTTCTCCATTGATTTAACCACTACTCAGCCCCATGGACGGACCACACCGTGCTGCCCTCCAAATCGCAGCCCCTCGGTGAGGGTCCCAGCTGGCACAACCAAGCTCGACACAAGGGGAAGACCACGTCAGCACAGATACTCACTGCAAAACTTCTGGAAGTCAGCTTGCAGTTCCTTGCGGGCGCTGAGGAAGACCCGTCCCTTCTCGGTGCCCACCACGAAGGCGCTCTCCTCGTGCACGGCGATGCAGGCCACCTCCGCGTTCAGCTTGGAGAGTGCCGAGCACTGCGGGGAGGCAGCAGGTCAGAGCGGATTTTTTTTTTTTTCTTCCCATCAAAAATTCACCCATCAACAGCAATGTTCTCATTTGGGTCAGAATTTCATGGGGTTTATGACATCCCCTAAACACTTCGGTGACTTTTCAGCTCCAGAAAGGTATCCAGCTGAGCTAAGCTTTGCTGGAAAACAAGAACTATTTACCCATCATTTCGCTTCACTTCTTCCTATCCTTAAAGCAATCATTTTACAGCATTTCTTTACAAGAAAACATTCCTGAAAAAAACCAAAAAACAAACCCAAAAATTTTTATTTTTCCACCAGCCCTAATGAAAGAAGGAACACGGGAATCTTATTTCAGCTGCAGAACACTAATATGGTCAAAGTCTGGATTAGTCAAACGATTCTTCTTGTACAGTTATGCAAAACATGAAAGAGACGGAAAAGACTTCCTGCATTAATCCATTTTACATAACGCGCGCTTCCTGCTCTGCATAACGCACATGTATATGAGTTTTTATTATTATTTTTTATATTAGAATAGTTACGCCGTGCCGGCAGCCTGAGTCATATTCCCATAGCTACAGCACCGACGCTATGAAGACGCTGGCTCCAGGTCATGATTTAAACTGGCAAAACTGGGGGAATTTTCCCATCGGCAGTCCCAGCTGGACCCATCGCCTGCCCCTGGCACACCAGAAGGGACAGAGGATGCTGGTGGCTGGGGAGAGAGCAGGAAAGCAGCTGCCCCGTGCCGGCAGCCTGAGTCATATTCCCATAGCTACAGCACCGACGCTATGAAGACGCTGGCTCCAGGTCATGATTTAAACTGGCAAAACTGGGGGAATTTTCCCATCGGCAGTCCCAGCTGGACCCATCGCCTGCCCCTGGCACACCAGAAGGGACAGAGGATGCTGGTGGCTGGGGAGAGAGCAGGAAAGCAGCTGCCCATGGACCCCCCCCCACCCCCAGCTACCTGCAGCTCCCCGCAGGCATTTACAGCCAGTTGGATCTGCATGGCCTTCAACCAGTCTCTGTACTGGGTCATTTTACCCTCTTCAAGAAGAATCACATTCTCCAAAATAGATATTTTTTAAGAAATCTCCTTTCAAAACCCCAGCAGCCAATGGAACTATTTTGCTCAAAAAG
>NW_010115120.1:6487-28586 GCF_000699245.1 Pterocles gutturalis | reverse complement strand
GGGGGGGGGCGGTCTGGTCAGCCCGCAGCAGCGGGCGCTGGGAGCTGTGGGGTCAGCGGTCACGGCGACGCAAATCAGCGCTGACTGTGGGGAGATTTCGCTGGGATAGGCGTCCGACAGCTATAAAAGGCTCTTGAAAACTGTAAAGGGAATTAAACATGCACGTCCTTTGAGCCAGAAACTGTGGAAGCACAAGGAAGGCACCCTGATCTCACCTCTTGGGGGGCAGCTTCAGTCACACCACTGATGAAACAGATAATAGGAAGGAAGAGGAATAGGAAGACCCTGCTCTACAAGCAGTACATTGTTTAAGAGCTGTGTGTATGCATTTCAGTTTACTTGGTTTGTCACCAGAACGATAATGGTCATTTAGATTATTAAGCTTTGTCAGGTAAATAGACTATAAAACATTCTCCTAGTTTTAATACATTTCAGAATCTAGCTGCTCTTTCAGTGTCTGGCAAACTGAATCCAGCCCTGAAATAATTTACTGCTTTGTAATGAGCTGTCCTCTTTAAGTGCTTCTAGAAAATGAGATAAAAGCAATGTCTTAATAGCTAATAATCATATCTTGTAGGTTTTTTCCAGTCCTATGCAGTGGAAGTAGATGTGAAGGATGCCTCTAATGCTACGTGCCTGTATGCAAAATGGATGATGAGATTCTTGATAACATATGAAACGAACAGTAGTGATTATGTAAGTATTTGGAGGTAATTTTTGTTGAGAAATGTATTTTGTCCTGTGTAAAAGTTGAGGTACATTCTCTTACCTAGAGAGTTTGGGTTTTTTACTTTTTTTTTTCTTTTACTAAGTCAGTTATTAAGAGCATTCCTAAAAATTTAAAAACAAAGCATAAGTTCACAATTAATAATATAAATAACTGGAAGTGTCCTGTTGCACTTACTTAAATGTCATACTGGTCAAATTTGGTGGGTTTTGTGTATCAATGTAATGTTCTTAGCCCAAATAGTAAATGTAAATTTACAGACAAGTTAGATTTGTACTTTTGTACTCAAGTCTGATATGGCTCCTTTCTAAATCATGTCAAGGAGCTTTTTTCCATAATTCTGTAGAAAAACCTAAAATTATCTCGCTAATCTTGTACGAGGTTTACTAACTCCAGTGGCTTCATAATGTTGTCAAGGGGAAGAGCTGCTCCCTGTGAAAACATTTTAAATTACCCTTTTCTTTTAGAAAAATGCAAGCTTGAACTTGTCATCTAATGTGACACACAATGGAAGCGTCTGTGGCAACGACACACAAGCTGCACTTCTGGCAGTGCAGTTTGGGGAAGGTCACTCTTGGAGCATTAACTTTACAAGAACCAATGAAACTTACCAGGGGGATGTCGTCATGTTTACCTACAACACCAATGATACTGCTGTATTTCCTGATGCTAAAAGAAAAGGTAATCTTCAGTGTAGAATGCTACTTATGAAACAGTCTCGGTCACAAGTGTCAGATCTTGTGTACCTGGCCTCAGTTGGCTTTTTCAAAGTTAGAGGGACTAATAATGCATATCCTGACTTCTGTGTGATACACTGCTTAACTATTATTCATCACATGGGGGAGGCACTCTTTTGTCAAGGAGTAGCAATAGGACAAGGGGTAACAGTTTTAAGCTGAAAGAGGGTAGATTTAGGTTAGATATTGTGAAGAAATCTTTTCCCATGCAGGTGGTGAGGCAGTGGCCCAGGTTGCCCAGAGAAGCTGTGGATGCCCCATCCCTGGAGGGGTTCAAGGCCAGGCTGGATGAGGCTTTGAGCAACCTGGGCTAGTGGGAGGTGTCCCTGCCCATGGCAGGGGGTTGGAACTCGATGCTCTGTAAGGTTTCTTCCAGCCCAAACCATTCTGTGATTCTATCGTCATACTGCCCACTGGATAAGAATAGAGACTAGTTAGCGTCACTGAATGTATAATTCCTTTAAGTGGAACAGAGGTACTGCTGGTACACAACAGGCGTATGGAAGATTCATTTTAGTGTGCACTACTTGACTTTCCACCTAGCAAAGCACTACAGTGTTAGGCTTTCCCTGTACTAATACCTGCTAATAATAAGGTTTTTTTTCTTTTTTTTTGGTTAAAGAAAAAAATAAGTAAAAAGCTTCACCTTTCTAATGGTTTGTCTAGTTCTGGAAGCTTGGTTACTTCTCTGCATTACTTAGCGCTTCAGCTCAGGACACATGAGTAAAACATGCAAGAGAGGTTAGGATTGTTAAACTTAATTCTCTCTTTGTCTTACAGGTAGTGTTATATTTTATGTAATTCTATAAATGTGCTTGTAATTCATAAGGCATTAAAATATTTGTGCTTATTTGTAGGACCAGTTACTATTGTTGTAAAGGATACTATGCTTCCAGTTCAACTGAATAACGTCTTTGTGTGTCATAGTACTGAGTTTTTAGAAGCAGAAAACGTAACACAGATGTTCTGGAATGTTACTGTGCAGGCTTTTGTTCAGAATGGCACAATCGGTAAAAACGGTAAGCATTTCAATTTGTCAGTGAGGGGTTTCTGTATTGCACCTTAGTGCGGGGAACAAAGTCCCATAATAACAAAAATATGTGTTGTGTTGAATAATATTAATATAAATATCCTTTAGTATGTCCTTCCTTGTTCCTGGTAAAAGAGTTTAGCAGACCAGATTTACTGATGTATAGTAATGTAGACTGTTCCCGTGCTAAGGCAGTAGTCTAATAAAGTGTGTATTCCAGTAATTGGGGTGTTAAAAATAAGCCCTTCAGAACTACTGCTGCTGACTAGGTCACCTGAGCTTCAGGGTTTTTAACTGACTGCCTTTCACTTTCAGTGGTGGCCTCTGCTTTTTCATTCATGTAGTCCAGAGCCTGTTGGCTCATCTCATTGCTCAGCTACTCAAGAGATGAGCACATCATCCTGCTACATATAGCTTAATAGTTTTGCTTACTTTGTCTACAGCAAATACATATCCCACTTTTATAACCACTTAGCTGTCTTTGTCTGTGTGTTTCACTTCTGTCTGTTGGAGGTAAGTAGTACTGCATATGCTCCATGCATTTAAAACTGTGGGCATTACAGAATTTCTAAGAATAAATGGTAGCTGTGAATTGTTTGGAATACTGTGCTATAGTGCTGAGTTTGAGACTTCTGCCTTGGTGATTAGCAGACTGCCAATGAGCCTAGATTTTGACTGAGAAATTGGTATCTGTATTGAACTGACCTCTGAGTCATAAGACTTTAATAAAATTTCAGCAGTGAAATGGTGGTTAAAATTTCTTTTCAGAGTCTAGATGTCGTGCTGATACACCTACTTCTGCACCTACTGTTCCACCTACTATTGCCAATGTAACTACTGTAACTACCACCACTTTGTCACCTGCTCCAACCACTCCTCCCAAACCTGTGGAGAATCCAGACACAGGAAACTATTCCCTTAAAAGTGGAAATAAGACTTGTCTTCTGGCTACTGTGGGGCTGCAGCTGAATGTTTCCCAAGAAAAGGTGCTTCTCTTCTATTTTAGAAGAATAGAAAGGTTGCTGTAGTTATTTGGTATGAAATGTGAGTGCATGGTGTTTGTTTTGTGCACTGCTGGCTGTCCAGAACTGCTTCTAAGTATTATGCATAGCACCTCTCTGACATCAGAATAGTTTTGTGGCATAATATCTGGCTTCAAAACCTTATGTGGATTCAACGTAACTCGTTACTGGGAGTATCTCTAACATCACTAAAAGCCTGGAACTTTCTTAGCTTTTAAGGCTGTTGGTCCCTGCAGATGCTGTCTTTCCCAACGGAGGGAGCCCAAGCTAACCTGTTGTATCAGGTCAGCAAAATAAGACTTCACTGGGCAATCTGTTTGCCTCAGTATTACGAGCATGTAAAGTTAACTCAAGTGGCCTTGTTTCGGTAGTAGCCAGGCTCAAATCATCCTGCTGTCATCTTCATGACAAGCTCTTCTAGCATAAGACTGCTACTGACTGAAACTGTGTTCCTGCTGGCAACTGAATGTGTTTGACGTGGTATGTCTGTATTTCAGCCTCTTCTGATCAACATCAATCCAAAGACAACTAGTGCAGATGGTACCTGTGGCAATACAACAGCTACTCTGAAACTGAATGATAGAAATAGCACATTGATTGGTTTCACGTTTGTTGTTGTAAGTAACTTATTTTAAACTGAGTTTCCACTTTTAACAGCATTGCATGGTGATCACTCACAGTAAAATCCTTCTGTCACTTGCTGGTGGTAGGCTGTTTCCATAGAGGAAATGGAACTGGCTAGCTGACTGCCTTGAGACAAATGGAGAATTGAGTTGAAGTTGTAGAAAATGTAAAACTCTGGTAAATGTGTTGGCCTTTGTAAAGCATGTGTTCTTAAAGTTAAAAATGCAGAATGGCACACTGACAGTTGGTTCTTGCTTCTTAAACAGAAAAATGCAAGTGCAAGCGTACAAAAATTTTATCTGAAGGAGGTGAATGTTACACTGCTCAACCGTCTGAATGGTTCTGGTAAGAAATAGTATCTACCTTAAAGCAAGTGTAAGCTCTTATTCAATGTCTGTGTTAAATACTTCTGCTTTTTTTTAAAGCTGTTCATGGTTGCTGTTACTTTCTACTTTAAGTCTTTAAGTTGGTAGGAACAAAAGTAATAAGCAGAAGGGCTCTAGAGTTACTTTAAATAGCAGTGTGGGATCGTTCTCTTTTCCTGAAACTTCTGCTGATGAGGTCTCTTACTTTGTGATAAACATATATAAATGAAAATTTTTTGAGGTGTGAAAGTTGTACCAACTCTGAAGCTTTTTGTTTTTCCTAAACCAGCTGTTGTCTTCTTTGATTGAAGATGCTGCTGTATCTTCCAACCATTTCTACTTAACTCTCCCTGGGGAAAGAGATCATTCCTTCGAAAGCTAAAGCATACTTTTTTCCAAATCAAAAGTTTGGGTTTTTTTTTTTAAGTTGTTTGTCTGCAACTGCAGTTAAAAGGGCAGTAAAGCTAAAATGCTCACAACTGTCTGTACAAAACTGCTCACTGGGATGAGTGTAGGTGCAAGGAAAGCCTAATGGCATGTCTGTGTGGAGGATAGCTTACTACTAAGTACTGTAGTAACTTCGGAGCCTGACTTCTTTTGGTTAAGCAGATCAATCATCCTTCAGACTACCTTGTTTTTCAGGGTAGTCAGTGTTGGAAAGTTGGCAGCTCCAGATTCAGCTTCTTAGTCTTATGATTGTATTAGTAACTCTCTTGCATTTAAAGTGGGCATGCCAATTTCCTTTTTTTTTTTTTCTTCCCCCCCCCCCCCCCCCCTTTTTTTTCCCCCCCCCCCCCCCTTTGTTTAGTCATTTCAAGTGCAGATAACAACAATTTCAGCAAGTGGGATGCTTTCCTTGGTAGTTCTTATATGTGCCGAAAAGAGCAAACTCTTCAGATTAATGAACATCTTCAAATACATACTTTCAATCTATGGATTCAGCCATTCCTTGTGAAGGCAGATACGTTCTCTACAGGTAAGAGCTTTATATCTGTTAATTCTTGGAATACTTGCAGAATTCTTCCTTGCTAAAAAGCACCAGTGTTGGGCACAAGCACTTTATTTTTGAAGCTCTTGTTCCATTGGCTTGGGTTTTTCTTGGGTTTGGTTTTTTTTTGTTGTTGTTTTTTGTTTTTTGGTTTTTTTTTTACACACGGAATGAAGAGGAGTTCTGAGGCTGACATTGACATTCAAGGAAAACTTTGTTCTGACCTAAAAAAATGTCTGCTGGGTATGTTGGTTTTCCTTCCTAAAACCTGAAGGAACTAGAGTCACTGAAGAGGGACTTAAGGATTGCCTTGCAGAATAGGCTAGAAGTTACCTGACATCATGGTGACATACAGCTCTTTGTAGCTGGAATATTTAAGAAAATGGGACAAAACTTTAGCAAAAGTGGACTTTGGTAATACCATTGAGTGTTTTTTACCTGTCAGTCTAAGGAATAGGAGTGTTGGGGGAAAAAATGAACTGACAGATCTTCTTTTAGAAGTCTTGAATATCCAGAACTAAAAGATTCTAAAATGTTTGTTTGCTATGTTATGCTGATCTTTTCTGGGGAAAACTCGAATGGCTTAAGTGACCTCTTTCTTAATCTTTAATGTAACCTGGTGTTTGTACTTGTAGCTGCAAGTACTACCGTTATTAAACTGGTCGTAGACAAATAGATCAGGAGCAGATTTTTTTAACTTATTTTTTTGGGCAGAGGTAAGTTAACTCCCCAAACTTACGCAGGGTAAACAGTATTTGTCATAATATGTTCTAAAGAGTTAGGGTCCCATTTCACTCTGTAGTTCAAGATGCAGCTAGCTTCCTTCTTCTCCTAATTATAGTTATTTAATCTCTCTGTAACATGTCTCCATTCTGGAAAGGTTCTTGATACCAAATCTAGGTCACTTTATTCTTAATGAGTAAAAGAACCAGACTTGCCTTAAGCGTGAAATAGCTAAGCCTGGTTCTGTCTTAAAAGAACAGCTACTCCCTTGTCTAGTACAGATCTTGTGCACATGAAAACTCGTACACCAGGGGCACTTCCATTAGCTTACTATAGTTTATCAAACCTTCCAAGTAATTATAATGCTTAGTATATGCTAGATACACACATGACACCTCTGCAGTTCTTTCTCTCTTAGTTTAAAGATGTAATAATACTTGATTTTTTAACACCTTCATATTAAGGAAAACAGATTTTTATACCACATTTGGCAAGTATTCTGTCTTTATTTATTCCTTGTTGCAACCTTTTTCTCATCTACAGCCCAGGAGTGTTCGCTGGATGATGACAACATTCTGATCCCAATTGTAGTTGGTGCTGCACTTGCTGGCTTGATTGCCATTATAGTGGTTGCTTACATAATTGGCAGAAGAAAAAGCTATGCTGGATATCAAACTTTGTGAATCTAAATGTGATTCCTGTTCTGATTTCACTCTAAGCAAAGCAAGTGCAAGTTCTGAAGTCCAAAAAAGACCCAAAACTTAGGAGTAATTACTAGCCAAAGCATATGGGAGTTGAGACACAAAGAGAGAATGTTTATCTCAGATGAAGCAGAACTATGTTTTTAGTTTTCCTGCTCTAAGAAGACGACGTGGGTTTCATAGCTGTTCTGAAGATGTCAAATACTGGATGAGTTGCTAGGCTAAGGATTTTATCTTCCAAAAACCCTAAAGTGTTTAGGATTTATCTCTTGCTTTTTGCAAATTGTAGCCTGAAGCAAGAACACCTTCTAAACTGATGTGCATTGGGCAACTCCCAGGATAGCATAGAATTTGTACTTGCTTCTCTCCTCTGCGTCCTGTAGTTGTTGTCGTAAGTGTGGGTTAAGCTGGCAGCACTAGTCACTATGTTGACTTGTATAGTATTTAACAAGGATTGTATGATGCCCAGTAACAGCTTTGGTTTTCATAGAATTGAACTTCAGGCTGGTGAATAAGTGATCTTTCAAAGTGGCAGCAGTAACTTAGCTTTTACAGAATTTGAGTAGTTTACTCCTGCCTTGATGTAGTTTCAGGAATCATTCCTATGCCCTGGCTGTAGAAACAAAATGGGTAACCTGTACTTGCCAAATGGTAGATATGAAGACTTCAGTGCTGTTTCCAGCACGGAATTCTTCATCACTTATTAGACCTTGGCAATCATCGAAAATACTCAACTGAGGCAGAGTTCTGCTAAATTAATGCAAGCTTTTTTGGTGGCATCAGTTTAAAGGGAATAACCTTTCTAAATATTCCAGAACTTTAAAGTGCACTTAACTTTATATCATACTCTGCGCAGAACTGGTCTGTCTTGTTGCTTTGAATGACCATTGTTTAAAGATGCTTTCATTTAATGAGCAGTATCTGTTGTTGCAGCTTGAACTGTCTTTAACTTCATCTTGAATGGTTCTCTGCCAATCAAAATTCATATTATAACTGCCTGCCATTGGCATCTGAATGTTTAATGTACTTTGTGTTTGATTGTTTGCTGTGTATCATTTATTATTGTTAAGAATGCAAAAGTCAAGTCTGAGATGGACCCACAACACCTGTATTTCCTTGCTGTATGGGAAGGATAACTAGCTTAAATGCAGTGCAACTGGACTGTTCTTAAACCGCAGCTCTGTAGAGACTAACCCTTGCTGCACAACTTTTCTCTGGCCTCCTTGTGCTGTAATACGTAGTTTTTACTGCATGGAAAAAAAAAATCCCATGAAACAAAAGTCTTTTAGATAAGTGTGTGGCTTTTCTGCATATCTCATAACATGAGCTGCCTAAATTAATTAGTCACGAACATAATGTTGTCTCCCCCTTTAGAATGAGTTTAGCCTGCATCAACGCTGGTTTAGTGTTCTATTAGTGTTTTCTAGGGTTGTAGAGATGTCTGTGGCATGATTGTATACAAATCATAAAATACACTTCTTTCAGTAACTTCTTTTTAAAAACAATTTACTCTTGACACTAGCCAAGGAAGCAAGTATGGGTGGATAATACTTACTATAGCTTGCAGTCTACAGCTTGAATTTTGCATCAGTTACTGAAATTAATTTTAATGAAAGTGGGAAACTACTATGGGTTTAATCCTGGGACAGGCTTCAAGACTTTCCATTTTAATTATTAAAAAAAAAAAAAAAAGTGCATCTAATGACTTTTGTATTAATATATCCTCAAATGCAGAAGTTGATATAGATTTTTAGCATTTTTGTGGCTGATGTTCAGTGGCACCGGTTACATGTGCATTTCTGTTAAGGAGTAGTTACCACATGGTGTCCATCTGACCATGCAAATTGTTGAACTGTGCATGGTTTCCAAGTGACAGTATAGAAGACTAGTGCTAACTGGTCCCAAAATTCAACAGTACTCGAAGTATCTTTGAAAAAACCTGCAACTTAATCTTCATTCGCAAGTATATTGGCTCAGAGATCAAAGTACTCCTAGACAGATGTGCAGATAACTGGTTCAAAAAAAAATCTTAAGTTTCAACTGACTGCCTGTTGTTATAAAACCACTAGTTTTCCTGTATGTGTTGATCTGTAGGGAACTCTCAACCTGTTCAACATGTGCTCTAAATAATAAAGATTGTTCTATTTCTTAAGGAAATTTGTTCACATTTTTTAACTGATTTGAAAACAGACATCTTGTACTGTCTTTTATTTTTAAACTAGATTAGTAAGGTCAAAGGTAGTTAAAGCTACCTTCTTATCTGCTGCACAAAGTCAATATAACGTTAACACCTTTCTGAAGTGTGTTTTTAATGTGAAGAAAAACACAGATATTTTAATAGGCTCATAGTAGGACCAGCTTTGGGAGAATTGGTTGTCCTAGTGCTTACTTTGTTGGTTACAAGAAATGTTGTAATGCTGGATAGGACTAGCTTTAAAATGGGAAAGTTTATTTAAAAAAAAAAAAATCTGAACTCAAAAGACTGCTTGCTTACTGAGTCAGGATTGAGGCAATTGGGGCCCACAACATAAAAAAGACATGGACCTCTTGGACTGAGCCCAGAGGAGGGCCATGAAGATGGTCAGAGGGCTGGAGCACCTCCCGTACGAGGACAGGCTGAGAGAGTTGGGGTTGTTCAGCCTGGAGAAGAGAAGGCTCCAGGGAGACCTTAGAGCAGCCTTCCAGTACCTGAAGGGGGCTACAGGAGAGATGGGGAGGGACTTTTTACAAGGGCATGTAGGGATAGGACAAGGGGTAACAGTGTTAAGCTGAGAGTGAGTAGATTTAGATAAGATACTACAAATAAATCCTTTGCTGTGAGGCAGTGGCCCAGGTTGCCCAGAGAAGCTGTGGATGCCCCATCCCTGGAGGGGTTCAAGGCCAGGCTGGATGAGGCTTTGAGCAACCTGGGCTAGTGGGAGGTGTCCCTGCCCATGGCAGGGGGGTGGAACTGGAGGATCTTTAAGGTCCCTTCCAACCCAAACCATTCTGTGATCAAAGACTGCAGTTTGTTTCATTACTATTGACTGTGCCTTATATACAGTTTGCTAAGTATTAAAATTGTGCTCTAAGAAGCGAAGATTTCTCATCTTTTAGCTTAAATATGCCATGCTAATAGTCCTCAAATGAATCTTTTCCAGCCAATGAAGGCCTTTTTTTTTTCCTAGTTTTTAAAATTACCACAGTGGTCTCTATTGTATAGCATATACCACTAAAAACAGAAAGTTTTGGGCTATCGGTTGCATCTCATGATTAGAATTAAAAGGGAAGATGGTTTTTAAGAATGTTGGGGGCTGAAATTTCTGATGATTTTGAATGGAGACACATTCAACCAAGTACATCAAAAAAGCTCTTTCTCCTGGCCTGACTGTGGAGTCTGCTTGTCGTGGTGTACAGTTACCGGGTTCTGCATTTGAAGAGACTTTGCTGAAGCTTCTAACCATTGTACAGTAACAACGCATGGATAGATGCATGCCAACAACAGTGGCAAACTGGAGAGAGGTAAAGGATGGAATGTTCCTGGTATGAAACTTTAAACCCTTTTTATCCTGGGAATTCCTTGTAACAGAACCATAGCGTGGTGCACATTGCAGCAATCTCCTTCCATTAAAGAAGAGAGAAAGGCAATTTCTGTCGCTGCCTGCTGGGCACCTTTCATCCTTAGCAAATTCATTCGTGTTTAGTTTTAATGACCCATTATCCAGGATGTAGAAATTAAATTGTGTACATTGATCTTCAATGAACAAAGATGACTAAACATCAAATGTAGTTATCTTTTTAAGATGCTTAAATACATCTCAGTAGTCAAAACATTCTGAAATAGCTCATTGTATAAGGCAAGTAGTTCCTTTCCTCATTTTTTCCTTTCTAAGTCTTGACTCTACTTGGCAGTAGATGCCTTCAGATTGTCTGAGTTCAGTATTTTCAGGCACTGACCCTCCTTGTGGTGTGTTCTTTCCTGTTAGCCAAAGTCTGCGTGTAGTCTTTTGTGAAGGGGTTGTGGCAAGTGTGTACTGGACTGTAGTGGGCTAGATCAGGACAGTAAATTTCCCATAACCAAGGCTGATGCAGTTAGAGGCTCAAATTATTTAAATGTTCACTTAAAAACAGCAGCTGACTGTTGATAAAGCATTGGGTGTGTGCATGACGCTTACTCTGCTCTAATATCAACACAAGCAAAAAAGTTCAATAAGGACCTCTGCTTTATTAAAAGCATGTAAGTGGAGCACCCTTACAGCGTTGAAGCAGTACACAGACACTATGTCACGTCTGACTAAACATCTCGGCACCGCACAGGTGGAGCTCTGCTCTCTTTACAAAGGAGAAGAATGCCAAGCCCTGCCTCTGTGTCTAAGGTGTATCACTGAGTCTGAAATCAGTCCCTGCTGCTGGTTGCTAATCCTTGCATGGGTGTTTCTGTATTAGCAAGGAGTTCTTCACATATTTTATAATCTGTATATTAAATTACAGCTGCCTCTTCTTTTTTTTTTTTTTTTTCTTCTGTTTTGATTTTGGAAATGTCCGCATAGTTCTCAGCTGAACCTGGTAACCTTTTTCTTGTATTTGGATTGACAATAAATAAAGTTACCCACTGAAATAGAGAGTGTTTCCGTGTTTTCTATTCCATGCTTTCAGCATACGTATCATGGCTGTCTCTGGTAGTTTTCAGTTTCTGCTTTGTTACTCGGTTTGCTGTCTATTATTTCTCTTCGTGTCTGAAACCTAGAGAAGTGCTGGTGACTTTAGAGTTTGGGAAGTCACTTGGACAAGGCAGTAATATACTGGTCTCTCTTTTTTTGCTGCTGTATTGCAGTTAGCTCTGAGGTGTGATCAGCTAACACGTGCTCACCTGCTTTTCTGTCCTCACATTTCTAATCTGAGTGCACTGCTCGCTAGAGGAAGATGAAATTAAACATACAAATCAGAAGAAGTGCATTACCAATACAAGTTATGTGTGTAGCATATATGTTTAAAAAAAAATCAATCTTTCTGTTAATAGTGATTTTACTTTAGATGTATTATTGTATCTAATACAGTGTAAGTTCTCAAAAGCGTCTGTTTGCTCCTTGATGCTTTGGTTTCTAATGCTTCGTTTCCTTTACTAATGTATTCTCCCTTACTTTTCTTGTTTTTCTTCTTTCTGCAGCCGAAGAATGCTTTGCTGATTCTGACCTGAATTTTCTTATTCCCATCGCAGTGGGCGTGGCACTTGGCTTCCTTATCCTTCTTGTCTTTATATCTTATCTCATTGGAAGAAGAAAAAGTCGTACTGGCTATCAGTCTGTATAATCTCTTAGTTTCATCTCTGTTGCCACCTTCCCTGCACTTCTCCTTTTCCCAGGCTCCCTGATCTGCCCCTTTAAAAAGAAGAAAACCAAATTAATGCATAGTTTCTTTATTTAAAAAAAACAAAAAACATGACAGAATAACGTGCCATGAGTCTGAAGATGAGTTGTAGAATTACTTGAAGCTCCCGTATGATTTTGGAGAAAGTAAGTGTTGTGCGGACCGTAGAATCAACCGTAGGGTTGATGGGTGTCCACGTGAGAAATGTGATTGAGTAAAGAAGATGTACAAAAACTTTATTTCTGTTGTTTAATCTTTTTATACAAGAAAATTTCTAGTTGCATATAGCTTATCTTGGATAATGCTAAAGCTGAAACCATAACTAAAGGTGTGAATGCTATGTCGAAAGGGACTGTACATGCTATGGCAAGATGAATACCAAGCTCTTAACAGTCTTCTCTTGGGAACTTGGCATATGGCTGTTGTCTTTTTTTCATTAGCAGCTTGTTCTTGTGAATCAGTCTGAGTTTCCTGCTCCTTCTGAATGTAAAGGTAGTACCTGATCTCACTAATAAACTCACGTAATATGAGAAGAACATCTGATTCTTCTGGTAAATGAATTTGTTTAACATCAGTATGGAGAAGTTGACTGCTAACGTATGTTAAATAGCTTTGCAGTAGCATGATGTCTTTAATGGCTTTGTTCACTGAGATAAGGCTCAGGCCTGGAGAACTGTCACTGCTCAGAAAAGCCAACAGTCTGCTAAGGGAAATGTGTTCTGTGCCATTTTGTTTGACTGTGTTTCCCTTTTGTTCTGAGCTCTATTGTGAAATGAGGGCAGGACGCTGGGATTTCACTGGTTGCAGTTTCTCTCAGCTTTGATTCTGTGCACATGAAAGAAACTACACAGCGTTTCAGCTGGTCCATGTGGGGCTCAAGAGCATTCTCTGAGATCTCCAAAGACTGACTAAGAGCACAGATTGCTCTGAGATCCCTGCAGTTCCTTTGGACAGCTTTCATGGGTTAACAGGATCACAGAAACGCTGTGATCTAGGAATGCAAGTGAAGATATAAAAACAGGCTGTTTTGATAGGATTAGTCTGCTTTTAACTTTGTAATTATTGCTCTCTCAAACAACAGTTGAATAGTGTAAGGGCACAAAATTTCTAGTATGAGGAATGCTGCTCATAAAGCAGAAACTAATATACATCTATAGCGAAGAAAGTGACTTCCAAAGGAGTAAGAGCATCTGACTTGTCTGAAGATGCTTTCATTGTTATTCATGCCAAACCTTCTGCAATTCTATGTTTCATATCTAAACTGTACCAAAATAGAAGCTAGTCGTTTGTGTTCTGCTTCATTCCCATCAGGTTCATGTTGATAGGATGAAAGAGGCTTCTTGCTCTTTCAGCCTCTTTGGTCCCTCTTGGTAAAAGCCTCTTGCAGCTAGTGAACCCTCATTTCCAGCTGTGGGACAGCTCAAGAGCTGCCAGGTTTGCAGAGAGCTACTGATGGCACACAAAGTTTCTGTCCTCTGTAGCGAATGTTTACTAAAGCTACTTTAATATTTAATTTCTTTGTGCATGGAGCCTGTATCTAATGTTGCAGGGAAAGCACCATCAGTAATTCACATGCACAAAGGAGACAGTCAGCACTGATGTTTAAGTAACTCACAATAGTTATGTATCCAGGGAAGGGAGTTTTCTAAAGAGTTAGTTTTGATGTTTGAGAAATTCCATTGAATTCATTCAATTATTCTTGTCCTCACTGTGACCAAAGATAAGCTTTACCTGAATCTGACAAAACTGATTTTTGTACCACAAATGGGCTCTTGAACCAAGTTGTCTTTTGTTAGCAGTGTAATTTAACGCTGCTGAGTTGGACTGTGTGCTTTGGTTTGGGTTGTCTTGGTCTTTTGTGTTGTACCTTTGCTCCCACAATGCTTGATTTCCCTGCCAGAGTGGGAAATGGTGAATTATTTTGAGACTGGCAACTTCTGAGTAACAGCTGCTTGTCAGTGTGTTGCTTCTGTGCTGCCAGCAGATGGATTCCATCTATGGTTTCATGCTCAGATTGCAGATCAAAGTATTTTGCATCACTTTTGCTAGGTTATTTTAGTAAAATATGGCAAAATGCACATATAGATATTTTATATATACATACAAAGTGTTATTTTGGGCTTCAATAAAAGTCAAAAATTGGGCCAGCACTTTAAGGTTGTTGTAGCATCAAGAGTGGTGTATACAATTCTCCAAATCTTGAAATTACTGTACAAATATGCTGAAAGCAGAATATGTGTATGGAAAATAAAGTTAACTATGGTGTTTATAAAGCTTTGGTTTAGTGTAAGTAGACACGGATGCCATTTCTGAGAGCTTTTCCAATGGGATTGTCAATGTGCCTGGATCTGGATGCTGGCAGGGAAACAGAAACTTTTGCATCCAAGCTGTTCACGCATTTACATCCCAATTAGTTGATCTTTGTTGATTGGATCAAAGCATGGGTCCGGCATTTGCCAAAGGACCAGCTGCTTATTAATCCTTCCAGTAGGCAGGTAGGGAAAAGATAGAAATAAAGTTTTACCCTCTTGCTATCTGGAGAGCTGTTAATTTCATGACCTGAAGCATGAAGGGTTTGGTTTCCTTTCAGGACCCTACAGGAATTTTAATGTTTTAAAAGAGATAAAGCAATTGGCAGGCACGGAAACATTTGTGAGTTTAACTTATTTCTGCTGTCAAAGGAAGAGCCAGAGCCACAGCAGCATCTTCCTTGGCAGAAGCTGGTTTCTGTTGATCGGAACATGCGCTTTCAGGTCAGTTGTGCAGGCAGAAGGGCTGTGTTGCCCCAGCTCTATCCGTGTCACAGGAATAACCACATCTGAGAAAAATTAGTTCCTAAACTACTGCTTCACGTTTTTAACAGCCCTTAATAAATAGTTTTTGTCCAATAGTTGTTCATGAAACTTTGCATATAGTGAGTGTTATTCTGCTGGGCTTCTGAACGATTTGGCCTGAGAAAGTTAATGAAATGCTCAAAATCCAAGGATCACGTTACATGCTGCTTTGAAATTCAGCCCCTAACTGGCCAGCACCTGGAGCTGAAGTCACAAACTGCATCTCTTACACCACTGTTTTAAGAATGGAACCATAAGAGTTAATTTTACTGTAGTCACTTTATTTTTAATACAAAAAAAAAATGACTTCTTAGAGACTTTTATAGATCAGGAAATGATGGCAGATTAAGTGCCTGGACTAGGATGTAGGACAAACATACCATAATGCTCTTGTTCAGTCAGTAATTTTAGTAAGTGTGCTTTCCAACTAGTACATTCTCCTAAGGTGTCCTGTCCTGCTGTGTTCAGTTCACCTCTGTCGAGTACGGAGGCTGTATGCCCACGGCCCCGGGGGTTGCGGGGGGTTGCTCAGGTCTTTGAGGATAATAAATTGATTACTTCCCCAATACCAGCATTGACCCCTTACCGCTGAAACGAGTAAACGTTTCCCTGCCGTTTTCTCCAGCATCATAGCTGTGACCTCTCTGGATCAGGGAAGAACTGGCCTGAAATATTTTGGGGGGGGGGTCTAACACATTTGACTGGCACTTCTGTGCCTGAACAGGGGAAGGAGGAGCCGTCAACCCACAAACCCTGATGGAGAGAGAACAGCTCCTTTCGCTCATCCCTGCCTGATAGACTTGATGAGGATTCCTGGGGCAGAGAGAAGTGCTGGAGTGAGGAGGAGGAGGAGGGAGAAATGCATTCATCTTCCCACTTCAGAAAGGAACAGCTGGAAAGGTCCAAGGGCAAATGATTTTCTATGTGGCCTTTGCTCCAACACCCTGGGTGTGCTGAACAAGCTGTGTAAAATGCTGCAGTCAAGATGCTCCCGGTGCTGAAGATCCTAGGAGGCATTTTGAGATCTGCCATTTTCACTTTTGAACTGCGTCATTGCAGGCATAATCCAGATTTTTGCTGTTTATTATTTTAACAAGAATAGTGCTAATAAACTACCCTCTTGTTAGCTTTTGCCTGAGAAATGTACATAAAACTATGGAAAAGATTAAAACCTAAAGCCAGGAAAAATGCATTCCACAGGGGTTGCTTGTAAAAGACCTTGTGAAAATAGTGTTCAGATACCAGAGGATTTTTTAATCCAAACTGAAATGCTTTTTCAGGTTCTCTGCCCAGGAGATAACTCTCAGTTTTTACTAACAATGATTTACAGCAGATGATGAAAAAATATGGTTCCAGGCTCCATTGCATCTCATTCGTCTCCTATCTATGAACAAAAATAAATTAACAAAAATCTCCATGTGCCTGTTTTTCCTATCAGAAGAAAAAAATGCTGGCTTTATGCTTTGAAAAGGAAAAAAAACCTCTGACTGCCTTAACCTAAGTGCCCAGTGTTTGCGGTGGCTACTTTCCAATGCTGAGTGTGAAGATGATCCGGCCCAGGAAGCGGTCGCTGTTAACGTCGTTGATAATACCTTTCCCATTCAGACTGCACTGAATAGGGACCAAATGATTCTTCTTCACATCTGTAAAGTGCATGGCCACCAGTGGGGATGTATAGTTGACCTGCAAAAAGAGAGATTTCAGTGTAATTTTTGAGGGAGCAGAAAAGCAGGCAGTGCTTTCATGTTCAGTAAAAATCATTAGTAATTGGTTCATGGTTCTCGGGCATCTGAGTGCGTTTGCCTGATGTTCACTGTGGTCCCTCGGGATGCTGAAGCTGAGCCTCTGTGTGCCTCTGCTCAGAGGGATGGGATCATGTCGGAGTTTTGCACTGCACCGTGCCTCTTGGCTTGATCAGCCAGGATAAGTAACACCAGATAATGGGCCTCTTAAATACTTTCTGTTGTTCTGAAAACCAACCCATGGCTTGTAATAAAAAATCCATGGTGTTCCTCGGATCCATGTGCTCAAAGGACATGTGGACCTGGCGTCTGGGGCTGTTCCTCAGCCAGCAGCAATATGACAACGGGAGTCTAGTGCCTGCCTCATCTTCCATTTCAGCTTTTGTTGTGAAGGTGCATTGCCTCCTAACGCTGTGCAGACCAAAGCAGTGCTAGCCAGCGTGCTCAGAAACAGCCACCGATGCTGGACCGCTCTGTTTGGAGCCACCCAGCTCGAAGAGGTTTTGTCGTTTTGTCGTAGCTTTGACAGAAGCCCCATCCTTTTCCTCTCCTATCACCTAACCTCTGACTTCCCTAGCGCCCTGGAAAAATGCTGGTGTTGGGACCTTCTCTGGGAGTTAGCAAAGCCAGCCTTAGTCTCCAGATTATAAATGTGATCATTCCCATTGCTGGCAAAGGGAAACTGGAGTCCCTAAGGATTTCCCGCAGTTTGTCAGAGACAGAAATAGAGCGCTGTAATCCCAGTGCCCATGGCCTCCCTCCTGCCTGCATCTGCCCAAAATAGCCAGAAAGCACATCTGTACTCTGCAGCAGCTCCTGCTCACTCCTTCCCAAAGAGGCATAACAAAGATGCCGGAGTCCTTACTCACGTGAGTGAGCTTGCCGTAGTAGGGATAATACATGAGATCAAACGTCCCGTTTCCAGGGTAGAAGTCCACCGATCTGAGATCGCTCTCATTGCCTTTCTGTGATTGGGGAAAAAAAAATAAAGGTACACACAGAGTACGTGGAACACAAAATATGGCTCCTTTCAGAGTAAGGCCAAGGTGCTTTAATACAGATACCTCTTCCAAATCCATGTCAGGGCTCAGCTGTGCCTGCACAGTGTGTTTGCTGGGAGCCAGCTGCTGCTGCAGCGAGCCAGAGCACAACAGCGCTAGGAAGGCACAGGCGAGGGTTACAGAATTTGCTGCCTGTGGATCCCTCCCTGCTCTTGCCTGCTGCTTTATTGCTGTCTAAGGGTATGATCCAGCTGCTGCCGGGCACTGGGAGCCCTTCCTTCACCCTGTTGCTGTTGGTTTGCAGGGTGCTCCCCAGGACTGAGGGTCCTGTGAAGCGGGTGGGGATGGATGTGAGCAGCTCCTGCTTCTTCCCCCCCCAGCTCCAGGCTCTAGCTGGCACCCTGGCACCCAGCCTCATGGGTCCTGAGAGCGTTTGAGGCTAAAATGAGGACTGATATTGGTGGGGTCCATCAGAGGGAGACGTTTGACCTGCACACCACGCTGCCGAGCATGAATGAAAGCAGTACCTGCACTTTGCAGTCCACGCTCACAGGGACCCCAGCACCGGGGCGGTAGCCTATGATCTGCAAAAACAAGAGACATCCATGGTTGTATGAAATGCAGTGCCAAGCACATGCTGCCTCCCTTCTCCAGGGCTTAAACTCTTCTACGTGCCAGTCTCGTTGCTCAGGACAGGAGTTACGTGCCGCGAGAAGCAGGGTCTGCCACCCTGTGCAGCGCAGCTTGCCTGTGCCCGAGAGCGGAGGCAGAGCAGAGCATCCCGAGCGCCCAGACTCCCTGGAGCAATACAGACACTTCCCCACACAGCTCACACACTTCCCACATTTATTTTCCCAGCAGCGTGCACTGAGCCACCATGCTATTAGAAGATTTCAGATAATTCTATGAAAATTCCCATTATAAAGAGACTGGGGTCTGAGGTGCAGCCCTAAACCCTCCTGCACAGGGGTCTGGCACAAGACCCTCCAAGCGCTCAGGCCTCAGCAAATCAAATCGAACAAGTTTTGTAGTGTTTCTTTTTTATGTTTTCTAGCAGGTATGAGCCAGCAGGTTTGGGGATTCTAGCTCCCTTTTTCCCTAGGCCTGAGAAGTGAAGGAGTTTCAGTCCCTGCCTGGTCTTCACACGGTCTGTCGCACTGGGGTGCACTGAAGGAAGGAATTAAGACAAGTGGCTTTCTCTGTACCCGGTTCTTTGATGCAGGGCTGGCCGTTGGAGTAGCCAAACGTTGGGTCCTCAATGCCCGAGCAGTTCTGCAGCAGCGAGCGCTTGAACTGGCAAGCCTTCTTCTCCTCGCTCTCGTTGCCCCCTTGGATGAAGTACTGTCCTGAGATGCACTCGATATTCTTCTCCTCTTGAACTTTGTCATCATAAGCTGGTGGGGACCAAGGGACTTGTTAATGCTTCTTGAGACCTGCACAGACCCACTCTCTGAGGGTACACCCGCGTGTCAAGGGAGGTAGAAAGTCCCACCTGGAAAGGCAAGGCTCCCTCCCACAGAAGCTCCTGTGACCACCCTGTGAGCCTCCCTTTCTAGATGGGGGTCGTGAGATGCCGAGAGCTGATCTGCAGCCCAGGAGGAGACCCCTGCACTGGGTGCATGGACACAAACAACTTTCTGACATGACTCCTGGGGTGCCCAAGAGCTTACCTGCCAGGAAGTGGTGCATGCTGTCCACGTAGGGCTGCCACGTGCTGGGCTGAGAGACGTTGAAGGCAATGGTGAACCCGTTCAAGTACGGTCTGATCATCACTCCTGGAGGAGGAAACGGACCCTGTTAGAGTGGACTGGGCACAGGTTTGGGGTGTGTGGTGCAGGGGCTGGTTGCACTGCAACTGCACTTGGGGCTGGGCACCAGCACGAGAGCGGCAGCATCAGCTCGCAAATAACCTCTCTCCTCAACCCGCTGATCCCTCAGCTCCATTTCACACCCAGAGAACACCGTGCACATCAAAATATCCCAGGAAACATGGGAGTCCTGGAGGGTCTCAGCAGCGCTGCAGGGAAGAGCTGGGCTTGGGGCTGTACAGGGAGGCTGAGGGCTGGCTCCCAGCTGCGGGCAGGGAGCAGGGCAAGGGGGCCTCGTGTGCCCCACCAACGTGAAAACATGGGGAAAAGGCTGCTTCTGTCATAGGGAAGGGAGTTTTTGAACATTATCTTGCCGGGACTCCCCCAAATAACAATGCATAAAATGATTTACGTTTTATTTTGAAGATATGAAATATAAAGGGGCAGCAAGGGCAACAAATGAGCATCACCTATGAAATGCCCAAACTTGCTCATTTACCTTGAGAATAATTAGCCTCATAATGAGCGTAATTAGAGTAACAATTAGTATAATTAGAAGGAATGCTTCACATGGGGCTATTGAAGATGCCTGATCCTCTGCAGAGAACCTGCAGCACTGGCAGCGCCCTGAGGTAAGGGATAACACCCCGTGTTATGGGGGCTGGCTGACTGTAGGAGGGTACAGCTCTGGCAGGGCTTTACCCGAGGTCCCTGCCACGCCATTTCGGTAGCACTTTGCTGGGCAAGTGCCAGCTGAGGTGCCCGAGGGCTGGCTGGGGTACGCACCTGGCGGAGACACGCGGTCCCGGTACGTGGGCGTGTAGGGGCTCAGCGTAAGCAGCATCACGTACATGCAAAAGGCAAACATTCCTGCCAGGCACGTGTAGAAAATGAAGTAAAACAGTAAGATCAAGCCTGCAAAAGAGAGAAGCAATATTGCTGTTAATGCAACCAGAGCACGTCCCACGAGTTGTCCCCTGCAGGGATGCGCAGCCACGCTCAGCGCAGCGTCCTCCGCAGCTCCGAGTCCATCGTGGAGGTGGGAGCTCGCAGCCCCCCTCTGTAAACAGGCATTTTGGGGTGCAGGACTCTCAGCCAGACATACTTCCTGGCCAGCCCTGGGGCCGGGACAGCTGCTGTATGGCTCCGGACCCTTCTGCTGCTGGGTCAGGACCGGGTCCGTGTGTCCACCTGCCTCGGATCTCTCCAACAGACCCGACCTTGGCTCTTGCCCTTCCCACCCCCTCTTGGCAGGGTAACACGTGAGGGTACCCAGTGGCTTCAGCACGTCCGAATTCCCAATGGGGGCTGCGGGGCGATGCTCCTGCCCTGAGTCCTGTCTCCTGCATGGCAGGGACACCAGCGCTGGGACAGAAGCGAGCGGCATCGCCCAAGAGCTGCGGCACCACCGGGTGTTTCATAGCCCTGACATCCAGGGAATGGGTTTGTTTTTCCTCTGGACCAGGCTGATGGCTGAGGATGTCTCAAGAGGCCACAGCCTATGAATAAAACCCAGCGGCTCAGAAAGCAGAGTGAAGCCCTAACCCAAACATTTCCCAGGAGAAACGTGCCGGCAGGTCAGAGGAAGCCCTGGGAACGCAGATGTGCGCTCCTGCCGTGCTTCTGCCGGGGCTGCAGCGCTGGGAACTACTGCAGGGCTGTGTCCCGCTGCGGACCAAGCAGGGGTGGATGGGACCATCCCCACTGCTGGTGGCACAGCAGGGACAATGTCCAGCCCCACCACAGTGATGCTGGGATGGTACCTCTGCACCAGCCTGGCGGGGCTGGAGCTGCCACTGGGGTGCCAAGCCGATGCTTGCTGGGACATGGTGCTGCTGCTGTTCCCATTCTTATGTTTCCTGCAATGCAGCAGCAGAGCCGGGGGTGCAGCCTGTCCCAGGGGCCTCCCCTCCAGCACTGACCCTGTTGCCAGCTGGCTCCCTGCATTTTGGCAGCCCAAGTCCCCTGAGCACCCCATCCCTGGGCAACTCCTTCAGAGACAGTGCAGAGGAGCAACCCCAGGCTGGGCAAACCCCCTTCTCCTCACCCAAGAGATGAGAGCGGGAAAGTTTAGCTCCATTCACCTACAAATGCTCTCGTTTTAAAAGAAAATTTGATTTTTATAATAGCTGCAATGCTTCTCTCCTGCCTCCTCCTATGGAGAGCAGAAAGCCTCCCCGTGTGCAGCCAGGGCATGTGTGCCTATAGGGCAGTGTGGCCATATAGGACACAGGGCCGTATAGCACCCATGTCCGTATAGCACCCATGTCCCTATAGCACCCATGTCCGTATAGCACGCCACGATGCTCCCAGGGCGCAGAAGGACACTGCACCCTCCCCAAGGCCGTAAATAAACAACTTCCAGCTGTAGCCAGCCTACACCGGCCTGAGCAAGCCCTCTCACAGGGCTTTTCTTGGCACCTGGCAGAGCCTCCAGAAACCCAAACCCAC
>NW_010115120.1:3579-6456 GCF_000699245.1 Pterocles gutturalis | reverse complement strand
AACGGATCGCCCCCCCCCCCCCCGTACTGCCCCCTCCCTCCAGTCTGCGCCTTCCCATCCAGCACAGGAGCAGCAAAGCCAGGCTGCCTCCACAGCTGGCAAAGGGCACGGAGGAGCAAACAGGGGTTTCAAGGCTCGCCCCAGCCTTGTGCCTGCAGGTTTGCAGACTCCTCCGGCGCTCGTGCGCAGTTCCCTTTGTTTCCCTTGGCTGTCTCCACGGGTTTCGCAGGAGACCCAGAGCGCTCGGTGCGGGCACATGCAGGCGGTGGGGCTTGTGAGTGCATCGCCAGTGCCAGTTACACTGGTTCGGATGTGCACGTGACGCTGGGATAAGGTTGGGGATTTTCACTCCACTGGGGGGGCGTTACGTGCTGTCAGAGCAGAGCTGCAAAGGTGGACAGCATCGCGTGTGCTGGGGTACCTTGGTCTTAAACCGAGCCTGTAGTAGTTCTTGCCCTGCAGCCCTGGGCTGCTCTTAACTACCCAGGGCACCTCCAGCCTCAGCGATAATTGTTGAAGGCCACATGGATACAGATACAATAGACACTGGCACATGCCAGCCCACCAGCCCCCATAGCTGCGGGGTGACGGTGACCAGCCCTTCCCACCCCAGAGCCAGGACGCATGCAGACAAGAAGGGCTGCTCAGCCCCACGGCGTGCATCCTCCCCAAAGTGCCTGCCCCGTGACTCGAGTGTTCGCCCACCACCAACGGCGATGACCCCAAAGCCACCTCCCTCCCCATGGGCTCCTGACTTACGCAGGCAGGAGCCGGGTTGCTGGCGGCAGCAGGGGTGCGTGCCTGTGGCAGACCGACCTGCAGCCCCCACGCTTGCTCAGGCTCTTAATTTCTTCCCAGTACGTATTCTGGGCAGCCCAAAATCTTTGCGTTCACATTCTCAGTAAACATGAACATCCAGACCAAGGGTAACTTTCCCAAGGTTTTCTGCTTGTCCTCCTCACAAATTCTTTATTGCACTGATTAGAAACATCTACCCTGAAAATGTGGGATGGGAGGGATGGGTCCAAGCTATCAAGGATGTTCACAGGCAAGTGCATCTGTTGTGAAGCAAAAAAGGCAACGATACCCGAAAGCAGGGCTTGAGCAAGGACCTACCCCAGCTCTTGGCTGTTCTCCCCAGGCACGTTCTCTCCTCCGGGTTCCATAGGAACATCTTCATCTCCCCAGCCAGGTCTGCCCAGGTTTTGCTCCCCATCTCTGCCTTGGTCTCGTCCTCCCCTCTGTCGGGATCCTGGACCTTCTCCTCATGCTTATTTTCCTGGAAGAGTTACAGAACACAACCCCCACACACAAGCTGAACATCTCATTGGCCAAAAATAAATGCAAAAGCACTTAATAGCTGGAAATGTTTCAAATTTCCATTTTCCCATCATCACTCTTGAGTTAAAGAGAGGCAGTTTGGGCTGTTCTGACTTAAGATCGCTTAGATCCCAGCATCCGTTTTTCCATGACACGTACGTCACTGCTGTCACACCGGGTACGGTCTCCTTGTCCTGCGGTTTACAGAAACTCATCTTTTTCCACCTGCGTGAACATGACCAAAGAAAACCTGTGATCTGGGAGGGCCGGGGTTGTTCCCACGCTTCTGCAACATCTCCCAGCTCAAGTGCACGTTTTCTGTGCTACCACAGAGGACAGCAGGCGGCATTATTTAAGAGGTCATCCAGTTTGTTTTTCTTGGCGTGCAAGCAAGTTTTCAGTCTTTGGAGGAATCCCTCTGTTGTTACTTTTTAATTACACTGAGTTCCAGGGAAAATCACGTCCCCAGCTTTAACAAACGCTGCCGCAGGGCTCGGCCGCTCCTGGCTCGGTCAGGGCCACACTTGCCCGCACTGGCCATGTCTCCCTGAGGCCGCTGAGCTCCCTGTGAGGGAGCCAAGGGCCGTGGACACCCGCCAGCCATGGGCACCTGTTGGAGCCGGGGCCGACAGCGAGATATTTACACCCCGGGGGTCGCCCCGGGGGGAGCCGGGAAGCCGACAGCTTGGCAGAAAGTCTGGCTTGGAAACACCCTTGAATTGGAGGGGGATTAAACTCTGCTCAGATGCATAAATACTGCAAAACAGTGCGAATGGGGCAGAGCACCGACTCCAGTGCCTGAGTTTGTGCCTTGGAGAGCCTGGGGCAGACCCAGGGGGCTGTAAACCATCACCATCACGCTGACTGTCGGACCTGCTTAAAGCCCCGGGGGGGCTCTTCTGGGAGCACGCCTGCGTCAGAGCATGATGCCAGCAAAGCGCCCCTTGCCACCCGTACAGCGACGGCAATGCCTGGCCCAGGTCCTGCACCCTGGGTGAGGCCCTTCCTGAGCCAGCTCCTGCACGGCCACGGCCGGTACCCTGCCAGGCTGGTGGAACCAGAGGATTTTGGAGCAGGGAAGCAGCAGCCCCAGCGTGAGTCGCCAGCAGGGACATGGGAGAGGATGTGCCAGGGCTGCTGGCTGCCAGGACACCTGCAGAGGGGCAAGGGATGGAGGAAGAGGAGGAGGAGGAGTTCTCCTCCCTCCCGTTGTCCTCCCTGTTAAATAAAACAGCTACTGGCAGCTGTTCTGGAAACATTTTCTCAGGCTGCCGGAGTAGCGGGGAGTGCTCGGAGGGACTCCACACCGATGCTTTGCGCTGCTTTGGGAAAAGCCCTGTGGATTTCACACCAGCTGCAGCCCAGGGGCTGCATGCAGAGCCCTCACCCAGGGCTGCTACTGATGCTTAGAGCTGCGGGGGGACACAGGGACAGCCCCCCATGGCTCTCACCCGGGGAACCCCACAGCTCTCTCCTGCAGAGGTTTTTGCAAGGAAGGAAAAGTTCCCAGCTCTCCTGGCTCTGTGCTGCATGTCCAGCATGGCAGCGCAGGAAGGC
>NW_010115120.1:1989-3475 GCF_000699245.1 Pterocles gutturalis | reverse complement strand
ACCAGAGATGGTCTTGGAGCAGCCCCTTGCCCCTGGACAAGGGGCAGGAGGAGAGGCAGGAGCAGGGCAGGGAGGGGCACAGCCATGGTGGGACCTGTTGGGACACTGGACAGCCCCAGGCTGCTGCCCGCTGTGGCAGCTGGGGTGACTCCAGGTGGCAAAGCAAAGCTGGGGTTCATCCCTGGAGGGATCATGCTGATGGTCATGGGTGCTCTGAGGGAGGCCAGGGGCTTTCCCCCATTGTCGCCCTGGACCGTGACAGCTCTCAACGGCAGGGGCCTCCCCCTGGACGCGTTTTTTGTGTGCAGAGGGTGGTCCATGCCTGCATGTCCTCCTCCCTCCTAGCCCTCCTCACTGCCCCCGAGCCAGACCCCCTGCTACCCCTTCCCGTCTCAATAAAAAGTGCTTACGCTTTGCCTAAGGGATGAAGCAGCATTTCCTAAAGCAAAGCAGCTATATTTATCAGCCATGAAGCAGGTCCCTGTCAGCAGCCCCCACCTCACCTCTCAGAGGGTGGCCAGCAGCCCCCAAGAGACTCACCACTTTCTGGTCCTCCATGGCCCTGGTGCTGGCATTCCCATCCATCCCTGGGTGGAAAATGCAGAGAAATATGAGTGGTAGCACCGCAGGAGCCCGGGGCTGAGCCCAGCAACACCTTCACGGGTCCCACGTCACCCTGGCTCTCAGGGACCCACAGTCACAGCCCCCTCCCCAGCACAGCTCCCCAGCCCCACTGCAACCCCCAAAAAGGCTGAGTGAGCACAGCTGCAGCAAGACCTTTGCCTATGTGCAGGGAGCCACGCTGCTTTCCCTCCCGATCCCGCAGGACTTCAGCGTTCGGGAGCGGATCAAAAAATAACTTGCTTTCCTAAGAGGGGTGAGCTCAACGCAACAGGATCCCATCCCGAGCCCCCTGGCATCTGGTGCCCTTTGCAGCGCTCTCGCAGCATCCTGTCCCGCGCCCGAGTCCCCGTCAATGCCAGCCAGCGCCCTACATGGGGAAACTGGGATCTCTGCCCCGTGGAGACCGTATAGCTGTTAATAAATATTAGCAAATCGCTAGGGCTTTCGATAGGCACATGTGTGCGTCAATATGTGCTTGTCAGTCACGGCAGGGCCGTGGTCAATGATTGCAAAATCTCTTTTGCAGTGAAGGGGTAGTGCGAGGGGCAGGTCTATTTTTATCCCTTCAAATTGAGACAGCAGCTAGGAGCGTGCAATGTCAGCTTCCCCAACCCGGCTGTAAGCCCCGCCCCCAGCCACTGAGACAAAATCCAGAGGGACACATAGCTGTGACAACCTGCGGACCGGGGCTGGGGACTATCAGATTTTCCCCCACCAGTGAATTAAGGGCACAGGATGGTGTGTTAGGGGCACAGGGGGTGTGTGCTGGAGTCCCACAGCTGCAAGGGGCCGGCGTGGTGGGGACCCTGGGGCCAGCACGGCAGCAGGGGTCAGGGCACTGGTGTCACACCAGCCTTGCCAA
>NW_010115120.1:1605-1835 GCF_000699245.1 Pterocles gutturalis | reverse complement strand
ACATTTCCAGCAGGGCCGGTGACCCTTCCCTTCGTGGGTGAGCCAGACCCCGTTCAGTGGTGGGGAGATGTCACCTTGCCCCAAGCAGGGGCTTTGCCTAGAGGCATGGGGACATCTGTCCTGATCCCCCACAGGGCTGCACTGTGCCGGCTGAGCACCATTTCTCCCTCTCCTCTCCCGAGCATGGCTGAGAGCCACTCGCCGGCTGTGCTAATAAATGGGCCGAGCGG
>NW_010115120.1:355-1508 GCF_000699245.1 Pterocles gutturalis | reverse complement strand
TGCCTGCAGCCATCCCCGCCGGCAGGACGGCATGTGGGCAGCTGTCACCACAGCTGGCTGTCCCCAGCCAGGCTGGGGCCTTGGGGACAGAAAACTGCCTGCCCGGCCCTGGCACAGAGTGGAGGAGTGAGGCAAGCCCCGTCCCCTCCATCACTGGCATGGACTAGGGGTGACTGAGCAGAAGGGCACCGGTGCCAGCCCCACTGCCAGGTGGGTCACAGGCAGTGAGCACAGGGCTCCTCTAGTTCATCCAAGGTAAATAGCTGCTGTTTCCTCTGGGGTGATGCATTCTTTGCTGTTAATTGATCTGGGCATTTGTGACTTGCCTCTTGCACTGCTGTCAATATACGCTTTCTCTTTTCTCCTGGGAGAAGCTGATAATTAGGCTCTTATCCAATAAAAGTGTCAGTTTTTTGAAGCAGAGATAGGATTAGTTTCTTTTAACTTGATGAAATATGCTTTGGCTTGAAATAATTACATGATTTGCACTTAGCACCTCTCAGCCCAGGGCATTAAAGTGATTTACAAGCAATTACGAAGCCTGCTGGGAAGATGCTTTTATCCCCATTTTACAGACACGATATGGAAAACAGAGGTTGAGGCCCTGCCCCGGCTCCTTGGCCAGAGACGTGGGGATCTTGCCAGGTCTCCTGGGAGTCCTCTGTCCGTGGGATGGGGCGCAGGCAGCAACAGGCATTGCCGCCGGAGCAGAGATCTCAGAGCACCAGTAAAAAACTGGGCCCATGGCCATGGCAGGGTGACAGCCCAGGAGTGCCACCAGCACCGCTCTGGGGCTCAGCACCGCAGGGAGGAGGGCGATGGGGAGGATGCGGGGACAGAGAGGTGCCAGGGAGATGTTTGGCAAAGGACAGAATGGCCTGAAGCGGCAGGGCTGGAGGTGGTGGGGAAGCTGGTGGGGCGCAAAGGGGCTGGGGAAAGATGGGGACAGGGCAGGGGGGACCCATGCCCAGCAAGACACTGAGCCCCGTCCCGGACGGGCTGCGGGTGGGTGCAGGGGGGTCCAACGCCAGGAACCTGGAGTTAGGGCAGGACCTCTGAGTAACTTCCAGTACCTAACGGGGAGAGATGGGGAGGGACTCCTTCATCAGGGAGTGTAGTGATGGGACCAGGGGTTTTAAACCGAAAGAGGGGA
>NW_010115120.1:0-250 GCF_000699245.1 Pterocles gutturalis | reverse complement strand
GGGGTTCAAGGCCAGGCTGGATGAGGCTTTGAGCAACCTGGGCTAGTGGGAGGTGTCCCTGCCCATGGCAGGGGGTTGGAACTCGATGCTCTGTAAGGTTTCTTCCAGCCCAAACCATTCTGTGATTCTATGATTCTACCCCTCCTCTCCCAAAAATTCCCCTCTGCGGCAAAGTCACTCCGCTGCCTTCCAGCTGGACAGAGCCCGGGGGAAGCGGGAACCGTTAATTTTGGGAGGAACAGCACACCCC
>NW_010115119.1:38151-41741 GCF_000699245.1 Pterocles gutturalis | reverse complement strand
AGACAAACCCACCACACAAACCACAACAGGATGCTCATCAGAGCAGCTCGCCCCAAACTCCATGATGTGGATCACTTTCATACTGAGACTCTGTTATTTTATTCGGTCCCCCTCTGGACCCACTTCTGGGGTCAAAGGGGTTTGTCCTCCCACTTCTGAGATGGTTGGATGCCTTTCTGAGACTGGTTTGTCCTACCCTCTGGGATAGTTTGGCCTCCCTCTGGGATTGGTTTAATGCTCTTGGTACCACATAAGGACATGCAAGTGATCTATCATAAGCATATATACTGTTGCATTATCAATAAGTTTGCTTTACTAGCAATAGGTTTGTAGTAACCTGTAATATTACATATGTGTCTGTTGCTGCTACTATTGACTGCTATTATCATTGCTGTTACTCGTTGTTGCTACTTTTTATTGCTATTATTATTGATTGCTGCTATACTATTGATTGCTGACAATAATTTTTAGTAGCTTGAGATATGTATATTTGCTTTTTGAATCATAGGTATACTTGCTAGTGGTGATTTTTGTGGTATTTGTGGTAATCCCTAATAAAGTAGAGAAATTTTGAGGATACATCCTCCATGTCCTTGTGTATCGTGGAATACTACAAACACACAGTCACAATCTGTATACAGCCACAGCTCACGTAACCCTTCAGGTCACGATGGCATGGACAGCTCAATGAAACCTACAGCTTTGGTCATCTGAGCCGCTCCCAGCAGTGCATTAACATTAGGAGATCTTTATTCTACATGCTGTGAATTCTGGCACTGAAATATCTTTCTGCAGGATCTGGCTTCCTCCTGTCTTTGTTCCCCTTCCTTATCTCCTTTATTAGATACAAGAAGCAATAGCAATTGTTGGAGCTTCTACTGGGCTTGAGTCACACCACCCATCCTGCTCCTGCCCCATCACAAAATCTGTGCAGGGCTTGTAAGAGAGATTATCATTGTTGGTTGGATACCATCATTCTGGCCTATTCTGCCTTCTTCAAAATGGCATGACAAGCACACATGAAGCCCTTGTTATCTATCTGCAACTCAGATAATATGATCAGGCTCTTAGAGATTTTGTTTCCCAGCTCCATACTGAAACTACTGGGCCACAGAGCTCTTAGAATTATCTGAAAATGAGAGCAGTGTTTGACATGTCAAGGGAGAAAAAAACATTCAGGCCTGAAGTCATCTATCCAGAGACCAGATCCTTCAGGGAATGCTCTGAAGGCTTGCTGATAAGGTCTCAAAGGCCTCTGTGTAGAATTATGGTCCTGTGTACAACAAGCAGTCACAGCCTGCTCTACACTGTCAGAGATTGACCGAACTCTGCGGAACCATGGCTGCTTAAAGACACCTGTGATCTCTCCTCCATATATAATTTCAAGGACAAAAAGGAAACACGGAGATCTGGAGAAGCCTCATAAGATGGAACCAACGTGTAGCTGATTGTCTTATTTTCATGTGACGAGGCTCAAATTTTGGTTTCCTTCAGCTTTGATGTGAACTTCCTCAAATCTCAGTCTTGTAAGTCCCTGCACCCAATGTCCATGATTTTATTTTGGAGAGATGCATTGCACATGTTCGTACCAGGCATAAATGAAGAGACAGGTTGGATTGGTGATTATTTTTACAGAAAAGTGATAAATCCTCTTTCATGTTTTTTTTAATACATATAAATTATATCTTGATAAATAAGCTTATATTTGGGCAAAACAGTGAACAGCAACGAGCAACAATGTTACTTTAAAGTTAACATTAACGTCAATGTTAATATTAGTCTTAATTTAATGTTAATGTTTGTTCGTGTGTTGATGATTTGAAACAGGCTTCATAAGTCAACAGTAATTATTTTTACTGAGATTTTAGTGTCAAGTATATTCCTCCAGAAATTTGGATTTTACAGGGTCCTGATGCTGCACTAATCATTCCTAACTTTCTGCGTATAAATTGATCACAGTAAAATGTCTGCAGCTGCTAATATGACTATTGTTCTTGAACCCTTTTAGTGGTAATTAATTTGATCTGAAAAGTGTGGTTGTCTAAATTTTAACTTATCATCTAGGAACTGTACTCTACAACTAATGGGGAGAAAATTCACCTTTTAGAGTGTACTAAGTGGATTCAAAATTAAGTGTCAAAGATGCACCTTAAAGTCTGATATGCTTTTTAGATCCAAGTCTGTAAACTGGTGAGAGATTTTGATTGAAATTGTTTCAATGATGTTCAGAGTTGCTTTTTTTTTTTTTTAATAGGCCAAAAACCATTTTCCAGCAAAATTGTTTTCACCCTGATGAACTCACAAGGATCATAATGACAATTTTAATTAAAAAAAATAAGAATCATAAGGCAAAAGCCACTAGTATTTTAAAAATCACCATTATAGTATGACTATCTCTACAAGTTAATAAAAGCAGTGAAACAAATAATGTATCATATTTGTTTTCACCTGTATTTTGCCCTTATAGAACATGTGAAACCAACTCTAAATATTTTATTTCATGGAATTAAAAGGAAGCTTTTAAAATTGGCTTAACAGAAATATCATATGCACTTCTTTAGGGTTATAGAATAATTCAGGTTAGAAGGGACCTCAGGAGGTCTCTGGTACAACCTGCTGCTCGAAGCAGAATCAGCTACAACGTCAGACGAGGTTGCTCAAAGCTTCGTCTTGTCAGGTCTTGAAAATCTCCCAGGGTATTTCCTGCAGAGCTGATCCTCAGTCCATCAGTCCCAGGCTCATATTGCTGCAAGGTCTTTATCTTCCTAAGGGTGGGACTTGGTCTTTCTTAAATTTCATGAGTTTTCTCTCGGCCCATTCTCCTGGCCTGTTCAGGTCCCTCTGGATGGCATCCCTGCCCACGAGCATATCAGCAGGTTCCCTGCAAGTGGATTTGACAAGAGTGTACCTTGTCAGGGAAGACTAAGACAGAGAAGGAACTAAGTATCTCTGTTTTACCTGTGTCTGCTGTCACTTATTCACCTCTGTCATTCAGCAACAGATTTTTTTCCTTGTTTAACCTTTGACTACTAATGTAGCAGTAGAAGCTCTTCTTGTTGCCCTTGATGTTCTTTGCTGGCCTGAACTCTATCTGACCTTTGGCTTTCCTAACCTAATGCCTATATCCCTGGAAAGTGTTTCTAAATCCCTGCTTTTTTCGTTTCTAAATACCTGCTTTGTTTCCATCTCCTGTATGCTGCCTTTTTATATCAGAGCTCCTTTATGTGCTCCCTGTTTAGCCAAGCTCATTTCCTGAATACACTGAAGTCTGCTGTCCTGAGTCTAGGGTCTGTACTATGCTGCTACTTTTTATTCCCTCCTTGGAATAGTCTTGAACTCCACTGTTTCACAGTTCCATAGAGCCAACATTTCTTTCTGTTTTATAATTAAGCCATTGAAACTTGACAGTCTCTTGCTTGAAAAAGTGACTTACAAAAGGATGCATTTGGATTTTTTTAAACAATATCCTGGAGATCTTGGGGCGGGGGGGGAGAGTCCTCTTTTCTTACAGTTAGAAATTATGCTACTTAGAAACATTAAAAAGTTAGATTGCAAGACCTTTGTCTAAAAAATTGCAGTGGATGACAGAT
>NW_010115119.1:0-38120 GCF_000699245.1 Pterocles gutturalis | reverse complement strand
GGAAAGAGAGAGAAGGTATAAAAAAGAGAGAAGTAATGATGTGAGAGTCCGCAGAAGAGAGAGAGGTGGCAGGGCACAGACTGCAACAGTAAGACAGAAAGAGAATATTGTTTTGATCCATGTCTTCTCATTACTATTCTTTCCTGGAAAAATTCTTTTAACACTTATTTTGATGTGATTATTCAGGTTGCCTAAGATAACAGAAGTTCATAACAATATTGCCCTAAGTGAAGAAGCACGGGTGGACTTCAGGCACCACATGAGAACCACTACATCTGAGTCAGTGGTCTAGATGCCCTTTGTCATCAGAGGATGTCAGCTCCTAGGATGTAACAAGCCTGTCCTCATCTAGACACCTGTATTACGAGGAGATGAATCTCCCACTGGTAGTGCCTAGTTCCCTCTATAGACTTATAACACTGTAAAGTGCTAGGTTTTGAGTTAGATGCCTTGAAGCTGGGTGTCTGCATTGGCGTTGATGAACAAAGTACCAATTCTTGTAAATTTTCCTGTTTTAAAAAAAAAAAAAAAGTACATTCCACATGTAAACTGTTTCAATGGGCAAAAATAGTGACAGAAGATGACCAGCTCTTACTTTCCAATAACTTCAGGGTCACAATTCTGAGACATCTGAATCCAAAAAGGCTAGATACTTAGTTTGTCTAGCTCCCAGTGATGCCTTAGAAGATTTGACCAAAGATTTAGCAAATTACTAGAATAAAGATGAATACAGGAATTGGTGTGAGATTCAACAGAAAGTACTATAAATAGCTTCTAACTGGATGCCTACTCCTGTACTAGTAATCTATGTTTCCCTTGTTATTACCAGACCTGCACTTCTGATGCAGTGGATGTCATCCTAGGGTAGGTGTCAACAGGTCAGATGAACCGCCTGTTTCTTTCCATTGACTGAAAGGGGAACCTACAAGATTGGAATTTTTGTTTAACTTTTGACTGTCCTGTATTCTGCTTTCTTTTTTCCTAGTCTGTGTTTGATCTCCAAGGCTCAGCTCTGCACATCTCTGCATGGAGGAGAAGAATTACACTCAGGTCCACATGTTCCTTTTGCTAGGATTCCCAGCTCTAGCAGACTTGCATGTATTATTCTCTACAATACTTCTGCTGACCTACATTTTAACTGTTTTGGAGAATGTGGTCATCATTGCCCTGATCAAGACAAACTGTGAGCTCTACAAACCTATGTATTTTTTCCTTGGTCATCTCTCCTTCATCGAAGTGTGGTACATCTCAGTCACTATCCCTAAACTCTTGGCAAATTTCGTTGCTGAAGACAGGAGTATTTCCTTTGTGGGATGCATGACCCAACTGTTTTTCTTCAGCTCCTTCATGTGCACTGAGTGTGTCCTTCTCTCTGCAATGGCATACGATCGCTATGTGGCCATCTGTCATCCGTTGCGCTATCCAGTCGTGATGACAAGCCAAATGTGCATATACCTGGTAGTTGTCTCCTGGTTCAGCGGATTTGGTGTATCTTTGATCAAGATATCCTTCATCTCTCAGTTGAAGTTTTGTGGTCCCAATGTTATCAACCATTTTTTCTGTGATATTAGCCCTGTGCTGAACCTGGCCTGCACTGATCTGTCACTGGCAGAGACGGTGGACTTTGTGTTGGCCTTATTCATACTGCTTGTTCCCCTTTTCATCACTGTTGTCTCCTACCTATTAATTATCATGACAATCCTGCACATTCCCAACAGCCAGAGTAAAAAGAAAGCCTTCTCCACATGTTCTTCTCACCTAACTGTAGTCACCATTTTCTTCTCAGCCACCCTCTTCATGTATGCCCGGCCCAAGAAGATTGACCCTTTTGACTTGAATAAGCTTGTGTCAGCTGTGTATACTATTGTCACTCCCATCCTAAACCCCTTCATTTACTGTCTGAGAAACCAGGAAGTGAAAAGAGCCCTGAAAAAAGCTCTCTGCGGGAAAATTGGTATCTCTAAGGTCTCCAGATCCATCTCTTCTCTCCAAACCCAAAGATAAGTTATGATAAACTGGAACCGATAAGTACACCATAACGATGTCTGGCTAATGACTGTTCAAAATGGGCACAGAGAGTGATCAGAGGTGAATGCCGACAACCTGATTCATCTGAATCAGTCACCCTCAAGACCATCAAAGGACTGAGACATTGTCACTGGTAGAGTGACAGAAACCTACTAAGGTGATTCAACAGATTAAAGTCTCCCAAGTGAAAACTAAAAAAGACTACTGCACAGAGTAGTGTAGAATTTACTGTAGGAAGTCTGGGGGTGGAGGAAAAATTTGGGATTAAACAAAATAATTGGAGATGTTACAGGCTTTTTAGGAAAAAAGCCAAAGGAAGATAAATATATCAAGCATGGGAAAATAAAGAGAAAAGGAGATAAAAGGGACAGGTCATGCAGAAGGAGGCTGTTGGCCAGTACACTTGTCTGGCCAGCCGCTGCACCCAGTTACCACAATCTGTCTCACCTTTTTATTAAATAATTTTCCTGTCTTTGTCCTGCCTCAAGATTTTCCCTTTTATGTGTGCATGTGCATGCATGTGAGTGATTTGGTAATGAACGTAAAGGTATTGGGCAGGACAAAAGGCCTGAAAGACAGATTCTGGAGTGACAGAAGTATAGGGGCAAAAAATTTGAGACACATGTCAGGGAGCACGGTACTGCAGTGACAATAAGTCTGAAGTCCTACTACTGGACAGATTGAGACTCTGGATGTCAGACATTGAAAAGACCAAGACATTGAAAAGACTAAGATCCTAGGAGACCGAATTAGGGAGACAAAAATTCTAGTAGACCGAGAAACCCATGAAGAGGAATTTCTATTAGTAGTGTTGTGGTTTTGGGTGGTGGATGTTTGTTAGCAGGGGAGGGGCTACAGTGGTGGCTCCTGTAAGTGACTGCTGAGGGTTCACCCCCACCCCCCACTCCAAGGGCTTAATAGCCAGGGGGTAGAGGAAGGAGTACTACCAAGCTGGCCCCTGTGAGAAGCTGCTGGAAGTTCCCCCAGCTTCAGGCTGGACCCACCCAGGGTCAATCGGCACCTCTGCCAATTACATATTGAAGAGGGGGCACATAACACGGGGGGGGGGGCCCAGCCTGGCCAGAGAGGCAGTTTAGTTGCCTGCCTGACTTCTCCTGTATCCTGACCTGCTGCAGCCCAGGCCTCCACCATGGCTTGCCCAAGAGTCAGTTTTCTCAGGTGCCAGTTAAAGAACCTGCGGCAGAGAGAAAAGTGGGATCTGAGAGGGACAATTACGTAGACACAACGGTCAGTGAAGAGAAAAGAGAGGAATGAGTTGCCCTGGAACAGAAATTCCCCTGCAGCGTGGTGAGGAACCATGGTGATGCACGTTTGTCGCTCGTGCAGTCCATGAGAAGAAGAGCTTGTTTGTAGTTCATGGCAATATGGCCATGGAGGACTCCACGTTGGAAGAAGTAGCTGTGCCAGAAAGAGGCTATGAATTTCGAAGAAACCCACGCCGGAGCCAAGCGGTTGTCAGAGGACTGTGACCCCGTGTGGGAAGGACTCCGCTGGAGCAGTTTGAGAAGGTCTCTTCTGTGAGAAGGGACCCCACACTGGAGCAGGGACAGACTGTGAGGAGCCCTCCCCTGAGGAGAAAGAAGCAGTGGAGACAACATGGACTGACCGCAGCCCCTATTCCCCGCTCCCTTGTGCTGTCAGGGGGAGAAGATACAGACAGCAGGAACAAAGCTTTTGGCCCTGGGAAGAAGGGAGGGGTGGGGGAGAAGTGCCTTTCTAAGATGTAGTTCTTTTCCTCATCATCTTGCTTTGGTATTTATTATAAATAGTTAATAAATTCAATTGGTTTTATTTTTTTTTTGTTTTCCCAAGTTGTGTCAGTGGTGAGTGAACCCTCCCTGTCCTTGCCTCAGCCCACAAGGTTTTCAACAAGAGGCTGTGCGGTGGCTTTTAAAGCAATGACAGTAGAGACCCACATTCATGCTGTCTGTGGTACATGTGAAGACGGTGTCCTTCTGTCTGTATTGACCTATGTGTCACCGGGGGGGCGGAGGGATGGGAGGGCACATGCACACAAGCTCACTGCTATCAGGACATGAAAACGAGGGTAAGGAGCAGTTGTTCAACTCCCCAGTCCAGGAATGCATAAATTCCCTATCTGTTCTAGTACGTTGGATTCAGCTACTCTTAATACACAGTTGACCATGGTGTCAGCTCTGAGAATTGTAAGAGATTCATCAAATTTGAAATTGTCTATGTGAGATACAGCAGCTAAATTAATATCCATCAACTCTAATGCAACCATTTTCTCTCTAGTTCGTGTCCTTGACTAATGTTTTGTCATGTGGAATTTTTTTAAGGGTTTGGGTGGGGTTTTTTGGCAATTCCAGGTTCCTGGGTTCCATATTATGACTGTTTGGAAACTCCTCTTCTACTCTCAACACCATAGCAGTCATCACAGGTTCAGTCTGGTCATAAAGACTCAGATTAATTGTTCACAAGATGTAGCTGAAACTCACTTTTTCCGGACAGGTTTTTAGTACACATATACCCATGACATGGCATTGGCACAAAGAAAAGAGAAAGTTCCACCAGGTGGAAACTATTCCACTAAAACACTGTATGGTCCCACACATCCTTTTTGTACAGTGGGTGAAGGGAGCACAGACTACCTTACACTGTGTCTTGATACCACTCTTCAGTTCCATACCTACCACACAGCATTGATCTCTTACATGCTCAATAAGAATTTCCCTCATCATTTTTTTGCAGAACTCTGAAACACCCTTTTCAGAACTTCCTGTTACTTCCAGGGTCACAGAACAGACATACTGGGCAAAATATTAATAAAAAGTCAAAATCACCACAGCTCATTCAGCTGCCATGAAACCCCTTTTTGAACTGAAAAATTTAAACAGCAGCATTCACATTTTTGGAGTTGTGCTAGATGACTGCACTCTAGATGATACCCAAAAGAGATCTGAGATAAACAGTATGCCATGTGGCCATAAGAAGTTTATTCCATGAGGTCCAAGCTGTCATTTATTGAGCAAAAGCCACTCTTCATGAATTGAGTTGATAGCAGGGCTCTCTCTTTGGTTTGGTCCACAAAGAAAGCACATGTAAAGCCTTTGCCAGGACTAGTGCAGAGCTGAACACCAGGCTGTGTCATGCAGGGAGGCACAGTTCCTTCACAACTTTCCAGCTAAAAAAAAAGTGTATGTCTTCATGGACTGCAGGCGCCAGTGCTGAAATTAGCTTAGCTCCTGTTCATTCTGACTCACCCTGCATTGCAGTAAAGCTGGTGTTGAAACTGAAGTCTTGTGCCTTCCTACGTATCTTGTTACAAAACATTATGCCACAACATATCATTACTTCCAATTGCACTGAAGAAGCTTGTCAAACACTTTTTCTCTCACAGAGGCAGTTGTTCTTAACAGTGGTGAGTGCTGAAGGGAGAGTGTGAGTGTTCAGGGAAGGTGCAGAAGTGCTGCCGGATTGTTCAGTGGCAAAGGATTGTGCCAACAGAAAGAACATCTATCTTGTTCATAATGCCCTTTTTGGAAGCTGGGGTCACCATCTTTAGAAGTCTTGAGGAAAGTATTTCACACAGTCAGGAGTAAGTAAGATGGGGGAGAGTGGGACTCAGCTCAAGGCACTTGATGTAGTTGTCTCAACATACACACTTGATGCCATTGAAGATAATCTTTTGTACCCAAGCCTTCAGAACAAGACTGTAGGTTTGTTCAAGGACGAACAAGACCTGATGTCATTTTGCAGTGGCAACTTGAAGGCCGTGCAGGATACCTTTGGGTATCTCAAGTGGCAGCAAGCTCCTACACTGAGGTACTTATATCCTCATGGAATTTAGATATTTAGCAGATATGGGGACTTCTAAGCCTGGGTCTCTTCAGGGTCTGTTGCCAACACCCAGGAGCCCACTCACATCTTATATTGCTACCTTGCATGTTCCACAGGATTGCAACGTAGGAAGCAGAACCAAATGGATTCCTATGTCTTTCTAGAACATCAGGTAGAGGACACACAAGTTTCTTATTTGATGCCTGTCAATGTCTTTTCTTAGGCAACCAAACCGCATTTGTACTCTTATAGCAAGTAGTGTTTTACGTGCCTCACTGTCAGATGTTTAATGCTATTGCACGGATCTGAATTGTCAAGCTGGAAAGGATGAAATCTTTCTAAAATCTGTTGATTGCAAATGGCCAGCTGGGTCAAGGTGTCATCTCCAGAAATCATACCTGTAGCCATGAGTGTGCCCTCCATTCTCTGCATCTAGACCATTATGCAGACAGTTCAGAGGACCCCTTTATTCTGTCCTCAGTAATCTGAAAGGCAGACACAGCACATCTGGTGTTGAGAATGTCATATGATTTTCATCTAACCGAACTTGGAACTGCAGTCCAGGCTACGACTGAAGGTGGTGAATGTCTGTGTAAAGAACCACAGCACCTAAAAATGAAGCACTTACAAACTGCTGCACTACACATTAAATCTGGGGTGTAGTGCCTAAATATAAGTAAATATCTAGGGCTATTAGAAATGTCCATACTTCACAGGCATGAGGTCTGACAAAGGACCTGCAACAGACGTGTTCTGTTCTGGATCCACAGGCCAAGTGTGGGTAGGATCCTTGAGGATATTTAACATGTCTGTAACAGTCTGTGTACAGGCAAATCAATTGTTTCATCATTGACGACTATGTGAATCTGGAAAGGTAGCTAGATACACAAATACATTTAAGTACCTTAATTTAGGCAAGATATGCCACACTGCTAAAGCTGGTAGAAGTGAAGCTCACATTAAGTTTACATTTAAATGTAGGTTCATTAGTAAGGTTCCTCCTGTACTTAATGGAAAGGAACTGATCCCTCCAGAGGGTCGACTCAATTCAAATGTTGACAATATCACTCTCAGGCTGTGCCCACCCAAAATGTAACACACGCTATCTCTCTCCAGCTATACAGAAGGTCTGAATGACAGGAGAGTCATTCAGCTGACTAAACATAGCTGCCAATTAGTCATTTAGTACCTTAGATTGTCCAGAACAATGACATGGGGCTGCCGGCTATGTCTCAGCTCTTGCAGGAGACACACATGCTTCTGTATTGGAAGCCATGGACCAGATGGGGTACCATAAGACCTCTAAAAATGAAGAAGCCTCAGGTCCTTGAATATCTCCCCTGATTTAGATATACAAAATTAACTTCTAAATGGGTTCAACTACAAGAGATAATCATTAGTTTTTCTGTCTCTTGCACTACAGTGTCCTTTCGACCTCTTTCCTTTGAAATACGAGAGGTGGAGTAACCAGATGCTGAGCCTCATCCTTGTTTTAGTCACTTTCCTCCAGGAAAGAGTTTTCTCCATAACATTTTTTTCAGGGCAGATCTCACCTCCTGGTTCCTAAGAGTGTAGATCAAGGGGTTCAGAGCTGGGGTGACAGCACTGTACATGAGAGACACTGGCACATCCCTTCTAGGGGAGCTTCCTGAGGAGGGTGGTGAATAATTGAACAACACTGGTATGTACAACAGTGCCACAACCGTGAGGTGGGAGGCACAGGTGGAGAAGGGCTTCCAGCTTCCTTCCAGGGACCGGACCTTCTGGAAGATGAAGGAGATGATGTAGAGGTAGGAGAGGACGGTGAGAATGAAGGGTCCTAGAACAATAGATGTGGTGACGACATTGAGGAGGGCCATGTTGAAGCTGGTACTACTGCAAGCCAAATTCAACAGTGGCTTGATGTCACAGAAGAAGTGGTGAATGTGGTTGTGGCCACAGAAGCTCAGTTGAGAGGTCATGGCTGAGTGCATCAGGGCATGGAGAAAACCAGTGGACCAGCTGGCCACAGCCAGCAGCAGACAAGTCCGTGGGCTCATGACAAAGGCGTAGCGCAAAGGGTTGCAAATGGCCACGTAGCGGTCATAGGCCATGGTGGCCAAGAGCACAGCCTCAGTACTGCCCAGGAAGTGGAAGAAGTGGAGCTGGGCCAAGCACCCACCAAAGGAGATGGGCTGATGCCCAAAGAGGAAGCCCGTCAACATCTTGGGAACAGTGACTGTGGAGTAGAAGATGTCCAGGCAGGACAGGTTCCCCAGGAAGAAGTACATGGGTGTGTGCAGCCCGGGCTCAGCTATCACCATGGTCACAATGGCACCATTTCCCAGAAGACTGGTCAAGTAGAGCAGCAGAAAGGAGATGAAGCAAAAGTACTGCAGCCCCTGGATATCGGTGAGGCCCAAAAGGATGAACTCACTGACCTCTGTCTGGTTCAGCATTGCTAGAACAGTAAGAAGCAAAGGCAAAAGGTCAAGGTTCCACAGATGTGAGGAGTAACAGCATAAAAAAAATACATTTGTTTCTGCGCTGTTTTAATACAAACAAATGCAGAAAAGAGAAAAACCTAACACATGGAATCAAACAGAAAAGCTACATAGAAACTCAAGAAATTAACATGGACAATAAGGACTTTAATGTAGTCTCCTCCTACTTCCTGTCTAGAACAAAGAAAAGAGCATCATAGAAGAGAGGGGAATAATATTAAGATAAGAACTTCCATCTGTGCATATCAGCAGAATATGTAAGATGTAAAGCATTGCTGCTTCTTCACCTTCAGCCACATTCATATTTCAGTTCTGCTTATCTGTAACTTCCTGCTGCAACCTTTGATCTCATCAGTAAAGCTGCTGATCCTAATGGGGCTCACTCGTGGTGCTCTCTTTCTACTATTGTGCCTTCATTTCATTAAGCCAATTCCAGCTTTCCCTTTTCACTAGTGGCTACCATCTCTTCCAGACAGTTCTTTGATCTTAACAATTGCACAATTTCCATTTTTTTTTCCTCAACAGGCACCAGAAGGTGCTCCAAGGTACCATCCAGTCATTAGCATTTCTTGTGTATGTTGCTGAGAATAAAGGCAGAGGTTGTCTGAACATGTGAGCACCAGCTGGTGTTGTTATTGGACTGTATACTTTGCCTAAAGAATGTCTTTTTATTGAGCAGCCGCAGACGAATGGGACAAAAGCCAGCATGTCATTCCCTACAACACTGTGATGGAGCAAGACTGAGCTTGCAGGAACGAGTTAGCTGGTGCAAGTTCCAGCCAAACTTGCTCATCCCGCTGGAAGCTGATTGTACTGCCCCACTGAGACAATATGGTCAGTTCTGTCAGCATCACCAGTCTTCTCAAATGCAAATGAGTAAGCACATGCTTTCACTTTGGTTTTCTGTTTTAGGTCATTTATTAATCGCTATGGGTAAGTCCCAACCATATACAATAAAGAACAAAGTCCTGAGATCATTTTATGAAGGCAGGCAGGCACAGGTATTTCTGGCTTGCAATATAGACTGCAAATTCTACAAGACAAGTAGCTTTCTCTGTCCATTCTATGACCAGTCATGATTATGACTGATGAATAGAACTAATGAAAAAATGTTTACTCCCTAAATATTTCTCGTAAAAATGTTAACACATATATAGATCCATTTCATAATCTTTCTTCTCCGTTCCATTGTACTATATATATTCTTATTAAAAATAGCACTTTTTGAAAGTCATTATGGTATGTCTCCAGTCCAGGCACTCTCCTTCTCATACTTCTATAGCTTATTATTTTGGCTTGAAAACAGTAAACAAAGAGACAACTTCTGAACTGATTTCATAATAAAAGAACACAAGCATGTAGCCTAAAGGTCATTTATATGTATTTGCATTCACTCTAAAAATCTGATCGTATTTCTCTGAAAATGCTTCTAGTCTGAAGTTTCAACAAGCTCTGTTGGAGCCGTTAGATTTGGTAATATTATGGACTTATCAAAATTGCAGTCAGTCACCTGCATTTGAAGAGGTAGAGATGCAATTCTCTGTGAAATACAAACGCTGCCATTTCCTACCCATTATTTGCCACTATTAGGCATCAAAACCCTCCTCACTGAAATCCATCTGCAGAAAGACATCACTCCGTTAAGGTGTGTTCCACAATCTCCTCTGATTCTGCCTGTTTTTCTCTGTCAGCCACAGGTGATCTAATCCCTTTCCTCTGTTCCTTCTGAATAGTCTTTTCTTCTCTTGCCAACACTTCCCTTCTGTTTCACAGATGCTGACTACTATTTTCTCCAATTAACTAACTAACACATCCAGTCAAAGGAATATAGTTCTCACAATCTTCTTTTTTTTTTTTTAAAGACTCTTGCTTAAATACAAATGCAAAGAAAAGACTATGCATGCTGAAGCTTGCTTGTATTTCCCACTATGTAAATTACTTAGTAATGAAAAAGACATAATTCTGCACAAACCTCACCTCACTACCCGTCAGCACTTTGCTCATTGCAGTAGGGCCCTCTGATAGTGAGCCAGAAAGCAAAGCTGAGGACAAAACAACGTACTTTGTGGATTTAAAACACGGAAAGTTTGTCTTCACCTTTTTCCTTTGATATCTCCTTGGCATTCTTCTAGCTGAGAGATTAGTACTGCAGCTGTGATGACAAGTTCTTGGGGGCTTGCAGTTATTGAGGTAGGATGCAAGAAGGAAGCTTTGCAAACTGTACCAGAAATCTCTGCTGACTTAGTTAGAGAGGGAGAAAAGTCTTTTTATCATGTCCAGAATATGCAAAACAGCAACAACATCATGGGGAAAGTAAAGTTCCTTCTGAATTGATCAGTCTCCTGAGATGAGGTTTCAGTGGTGAGTTTCAGAGTAACAAACAAAGTGTTCCCTAAACGTAACGCCTAGATGAGCCACTTGCAAAACAGAAGAGAAAAAATGAAGCAGCCCACAGAGACTAGCTAATGACAAAAAAATCAGGAAAAAAACAACTGGACAAACCACCCACCCAGTCCCCAAAACAAGGAAAAAAATCCAACACAAATCTCCATCTCAGTGCACAGAGTTCATGGCTGAATTTTCTCCTGGCAATAGAGGCTTGATAAGTGCAACCTCAACTGAACTGGAGCAGTGTTTGGGCAGTGTTTCCTAAACCTCTTTCAAATACTGGAATCTGTGAAACCTGGTATGTGTTCCATCCATTCTGATGTGTTAGGCTTTCTGATGGTGGGGGATTTTTTTGGTGGCATTTCACAGACAAATAGGAGTTTCTGACTTCTTTGTAGTCAGAAACACCCCAAATTTGCACCTTTATCTTCCTTTTCAGTCTTGTGGAAAAAAATTGCACAACTGTTTACAGAAGTAACGTGTTCAAATCTAGTCCAAGTAGTTCAGATATTGGTGTGTAAATCCAGTAGGAACTTTTGATTCACATAGATGCCTCTTTCTAGGAAGGTGGCTTTAACATTTCCTGTGTAAAGCTCCTGGCTGAGCGTGGGTTTGAAAACCCAGGATGTTCAGCATGGTTCTGTAGACACACAGAATAGTGTAGGCTGGAAGAAACCTCTGCAGTCTCCTGTCCTTCCCCTGCTCAGTGCAGGCCAACTGGATTAGGGTCTTGTCCAGTGGAGGGATGGTTCTCCTCCTCCGGCTGCCTGTGCTCTTGCTGATGTAGCCCAAGACGCATTTGGACTCCCTTGCTGCAAGGGCATGCTGCTGGCACACCTTTGACTTCTTGTCGACCTCACCCCCAAAAGTTGCTGTTTCTGCAAAGCTGGGGAAATCCAGTCATTCCCTGGCCTGCCCTGTGGCGTGAGAGTGTTCCTTTCTTCTCAGATGTACAAGTTTTCACCTGCTTTTGTTGAACTTCAGGAGGTTCCAGTCAGACCAGTTTTCTGGCCTGTCAACATCCCCTGAAGACAGGCTCTTCCCTCTAGTGCATCACCACTCCTTCCAGTTTGGAAGCATCAGCAAACATGCTGTGATTGTGCTCTATTCCAGCAGTCAGGCAGTTAAAAAAGAAATAAAACTGTAGTAGCCCCAGTAATGATCCCTGAGAAATACAGGGATTTATTCCATCACCTTCCCAGGTCCTGAGGTGATACTGTAGTTCCTCAGCTTCTCCTTCTTGCCCTTCTTGTGTGACTTTTCCCTTTTTCCAGGCATCAGAACCTCCTGAGGTCACCATGACCTTTAAAAGACAAAAGAGAATGAACTTGCTGGGGCATCCTTGTCACTAAATTTGAGAGACATGGATATGATGGAAGGATCTCTTGGTGGATAAGGAAGTTGCTAGATGGTTCCACCCAAAGAGTTGTGGTCAACGGTTCAATGTCCAAGTGGAGACCAGTGACAAGTGGTGTTCCACTGGGTTGGTATTGGGACCAGCGTTGTTCAACATCTTTGTCGCAGACGTGGACAGTAAGAGTGAGTGCACCCTCAGCAAGTTTGCCAGACACCAAGCTGGGTGGTGTGGTCAACACGCTGGAGGGACAGGATGCCATCCAGAGAGACCTTGACAGACTTGAGAGGTGGGCCAGTGCAAAACTCATGAAATGTAACAAGGCCAAGTGCAAGGTCCTGCATGTGGGTTGAGGCAATCCCAAGCACAAATACAGGCTGGGAGGAGAATGGATAGAGAGCAGCCCTGAGGAGAAGGACTTGGGAGTGCTGGTAGATGAAAAGCTTGACAAGAGCTTGCAATATGAGCTTGCAGCCCAGAAAGCCAGTTGTGGCCTGGGCTGCATCAAAAGAAGCATAACCAGTAGGTCAAAGGAGGTGATGTCCCCCTCTACTCTGCTCGGGTGAGACCCCACCTGGAGTACTGTGTTCAGCTCTGGGGCCCCCAGCATAGGAAGGACACAGACCTGTTAGAAAAAGTTCAGAGGAGGGCCATGAAGATGACCAGAGGGCTGGAGCGCCTCCAGTACGAGGACAGGCTGAGAGAGTTGGGGTTGTTCAGCCTGGAGAAGAGAAGGCTCCGAAGGTCCTTCAAGCACCTTCCAGTGCTGAAGGGAGGCTACAGGAGAGATTGGGAGGCACTCTTGATTAGGGAGTGTAGGGATAAGACGAGGGGTAATGGTTATAAGCTGAAAGAGGGGAGATTTAGATTGGATATTAGGAAGAAGTTTTTTTACTGTGAGGGTGGTGAGGCAGTGGCCCAGGTTGCCCAGAGAAGCTGTGGCTGCCCCATCCCTGGAGGTGTTCAGGGTGTTGGATGAGGCTTTGAGGAGCTTGGTCTAGTGGAACTAAACGAGATTTAAAGTCCCTTCCAACCCAAACCATTCTGATGCTATGATTCTATGATCAAGCAGTTCCTTCAACACCACTCTTGGGGGCTTCCCATCCAGTCTCATGAACTTTTATATGGACAATTGACCTAAGAGCTCTAACTGTCTCCTTATCCTGTTCACACTGCTTCACTCCCACATGCTCTGCTCACTGGCACTGGAGATCCTGAAGGCAGACCTTCTCAATGAAATGTAAGGCAAAGAAGGCATTGCATACCCCAGCCTTTTCAATGTCCTGGTCACGAGCTCTGCTGCCCATTGACCAGTGGACTCACATTTTCCTTAGCTGTTCTTCTTCTGTCCATGTCCTTCTAGAAACTCTTCTTTTTGCTCTGCCAATACCTTGCTAGTTCCAAGTCCAGCTGAGTGTTGGCTTTCCTCACTCCACCCCTGCATGGTCGCTATTCCTTCTGGTTTGCCTGTCCCAGTTTCCACCTTCTGTGCACTTCCTTTCTTGTTTGAGCCAGGGGAGTCAGGAGTCACCCTAAGGGTCCTGGTGTCCTTTCTGAAGCAAAACAGCCGCCTACACAAAATGTGGGAGCAATACACAGACCTGGCTGCCCTACATACCGACTCAGACAGTTTGGGTTAGTCTCCTCCTATGACCTGACTTGCTCCAGCAGCTGACACCACAGGCTGCAGGGTGACCATACCCCTCCTCTGACACCAGTAGCTGGTTACAGTTTTCACTCACAGACACACAAGTGACATCAGTGGCTGAGAAAAGATTTAACAAGAAGATATAAGATGATGGACAGACTGTGGAGACAAAGACTCAGCCAAAGTGCACTGCCTGTCCCTGTTTTTCACGGGACCATCCCATTTTGTACCCTTTACTCTCTACCTTCCCTTTGTTCCTCCCTGTTTCCCTTTCATTGGGTCATGGCAGTTGCACTGCTCTTCTACATATCCTTACAAAGTTTTTCAATTTTTTCCCCATAAGGCTATGTCTCCGCTGCCTTTGCTAGCTTGGTTTAATGGTCCATGACTACTTGCTGTGTTTGGGGAAGAAATTCACACTGTCCAAATGAGAAAGAACTAAAGGGTCAACAGTGTGGATGGTCAGGGGGTGTGGGATACAGTGACTTCAGGCTCCATGCCACCTTAACACCACAAACCAGGAGCTTTGGGAATTTATATTTTAACTGAAGATGTGATTATTTAGAGGTGATTTTTCTAAAATTGACTGAAATCTATCAAATATTCCCCATGCTTCTATAATTATATTTTTCATTTATTGAAAGAAAAAATCCTCTGTGTGCATGACACTTATTTGTGTCCTTAATACTTTAGCTAGCTCACTATTCACTAAATTCTCTTCTACCTTTTTCTCCATTTATACAGATGCTTATTTGCCTGCCATCTACCTATCAATATTTTTTCCACCAGCTTGATATTTGTCCTACCTAGTATTTGTCTGTTTAATTCTTGGACAAGCACTATCACTAATGCCCACTGTTGATCTCTCATCTTATGGTGCTTGCATCTATGTATTGGTTCATGTGTCTTCTGATCATATGTCTGTCTCTAGCAATGTGGCCAGGGTTGTTTGTGCTGGTATATCTTATAGGCAAGTGAAAGAGTTTGAAAACCCATCTTCAAAACGTTATAAAATGTTATTTGTTTTTTGAATTATTTTATATATATTGTGACTTTTGGTACAGAAATTTATTTTTCATCCTGAGTGTGCAAGTAACTTTACAAGAACAGCACCAGGAACTGTTACTGGATTTGCAATGCAGTGTTGCTTGGGAAGACGGTGAGAGGGCTGATTTTATCACAGACAGCTTTGCCCTTCATGACTCCTGAGAGAAACAGCCAAAGACGCACAGTCCACAAGACGTTCGACCACAAAGATAATGTTGTTTGGTTTTCTTTGACAGCATCAGCCCCTATTGGAAAATGATGTTTGTTAAGTTCATTTGTAGCGTATTAATTTAACACCATTAGGCTTGAATAAAAAACAAGTAATCCCGTTGTGTCATATGCTCATTAAAAACTTGAAGTCTAGCTAAACTCTTTCTCAAAGACTATTTCTCCTCTTAGCCACCTGATGACGGTACAGATAATTATCAGCAAGAACAAGCTTGTTACAGTTTTCTTGGTCTATCAAGCCCTTGGGTAAAAATCACGCAGAGTGAACAACAGTCACAGGAGTGAAGTTTCCTGGAGTTTTAATGGGTCCTGCTGAGGCTATTAGAGATGGAGCTGCTGCTAAGTGTCCCTCCTGAGGGTTGATCAGGGCAGAAAATCAAGCATGGTTAGAGGAAAATTATTTAGAAAAATAACACTGCTCTGGCACCTATAATTATTCCCAAAACACATGTGTACAAAGGGAGATTTTTTTTTGAATGGGACCTTACAGCAACATACAGCATATATTGGAGTACACAAAATAAGTTTTAGCAAATACAGTGAGGATGATGCTGGAGAAGATTATTTCAGATATCTACTTGTCCTGATCCAAAGTCGAGGAGGTTTCAATGCGATCCCAGGAGCAAGATTAAGACCAAATGAGGTCAGATGCTGTGCATCCGGACCAATTTTATTAACAACAATAAAATGTACAAGCAATAGGAAAGAAAGTGATAGGAAAAAGTGAAATAAAAGATAGAAATTAAGCAAGAAGTCGAGACAGAAAGGCAAGAGACAGTTACCACCCACGTTCCAGCGACGTTCCGATTCTTCACAGGCCTTGGTGGTGAATGCACACAAACTCGCACACGCACACGTTCACTCACACCTCCGCTCCCGTGCATCATCCTCGTGCACCTTCCTGCGGGCTTTTATAGACGGTCCGGAGAAAGTCCATTGGGCCGAGGGTTTCCAAGGCAGCGGCACGCCTGACACGTCCAGCACATTCGGCATGTCCCCCTCTCAAACCTGCCCATGGGGTACACGCCCTTGCTGCATTCCCCCTCATGGTGCACTGCACCATGTCCCAGCAAGGGGTGCTGGTCGTCACACCGCACCAGACTGGCTTCACCATGCAATGTCAGTGGTGGACCTTCTTGGTGCACAGTTCAGTTTCCAAGCAATCTTTGGGACAATTGTCCCACAGTTCAGTCTCTCACACTACTTGAGGATGAGATGAATCGCACCCAAGTAGTGACAATGTATTTGTATTGGCTGTCAAGGGCTTCTTCGCATCTAGGCATATCTACACTGTAGAACTCCACAGTCAGCTGTGCCCTTCCACCCAAGCTGTTTGCTGACATCTGTATGAGGTTGCCTCTTTAGATCAAGCTGTGGTATCTCCTATGCCTGCAACATGAAATCAGCTTTGCCCTTTATCTTCTGTGGAGTGGATGACAGCAGTCCTGAAGATCCCTGCGCCCTTACTGGGTTTGATCATAGCAGGAGCAGCTTAACATGTGATGGACCAAGATCTTGGAACAGTTATTTCAGCAAACTCCAATATTCAGAGTAACAGGGCCTGCGTACAGAAACTGAAGGTGGTGCCAGGTTATGATCTTCAACATCCACCATCTACCCTTGTAACATGAATAAGAAGCTATCTACACCAGCTTGCTTCAGAATTAAATTTCTCCCTCTGTTGCCACCCACAAACGTAATACAAGTAAATGTACAGAGTATCTGAGCAGACTATCTGAGCAGAGTATGCTCACCTACCTACATGCAATGTCTTTCTGCATGTAGAATGCCCCTTTCCTACTACACCGTCCTAGCACAAACCTATCAAATCAAGAGAATCTCTCAATATTAAGTGGAAATTATAGAGACATATTAATTATTAAAGAACCTTTAAATGTCTCAGGCCTGAAGGCAGGTTAAGGTGGGTCTGAATGTTAAGACAGGTTGGCTTTGTGCCAAGGGATTCAGACACAATTGAATGTCTAAATAAAGAAGATTCACAGTGAGCTATGTTTCCGAAAATGATGGGAACCAACATGCGACCTTGGAAAACACTGTGTCATAGTCAGTATTCAAAACAAGCTAATGGGCAGTGCAAGAAACTGTGGGATGAATACAACCTCGGGTTGCAGTATGGACATGACTTGTTTGTTCCAGAGGGAGCTAGTTGTAAAGAACATTGACAAAGTGCATCCTGTACATGTACCAAGAACTTTGTCACTTAATCTAGACAGGTGCATAGTTTATCTCTAAAGCCAATGAGCAGCAACAATAAAATAGGAAACTGCTGTGGAGAATTCATTACACTCAACTTCAGATGTAAGGTTAAAATCAATGTGAAAAACAGGATTTTAAGATATTTTTGCACCCATGACTCTGTCTACAGTAGCATGTCAACTCTTTTAAGCTGCCTGAAAGTTACAATGGGATCAATCTTTCTTGAGATGTGACTATTTCTTATCAAAAGGATGAGAAAGGAAGTCTAGTTTACTAATTCAGAAAAGTCTATGTGATTCAGTAGGGCTATCTATGGGTCCTCCATGGCCCGCTGTTCCTTCAGCAATAGCCATCTGCTCTGATGTGTGTCCTCCATGGGCTGCAGGGAATATCTGGTTGGGCACCATGGAGCACCTCCCCCTCCTCCTTCCCTGACCTTGGTGATCCCTCTGCTCTCTCTCTCACTCTTTTTGTTCCTTCCTCCTCCCTCCATCTGGTGTTTTCTGCCCTTTCTGGAATATGTTTTCACAGGGGGGGCACCAGCTTGGCTGACGCACTCAGCTGTGTCCCGCAGTGTATCCATTGTGGAGCACAGGGCAGCCCTCGGCCCCTCCTCACAGCCTGCAGCCCCTGCTACCAAAACCCAGATATATACACCCGGCACAGTTAGAAAGAGTGGTGATCTACAGGCAATACAGAAGACAATTTAGTTAATATTTCTCCTACTGATTTTCCCACACCGAAGGAGATCACATGTCAGCTTTCTAAGCTTATGACTCATACCTAGGATCTTTTCTACAGCCCTTGGAAAGAAATAAGCACCTCCAGAGAGTGGCTTGCCCATCCTGACTGAGCCACGTATCTAGAAACAAGATAAATAACGTATGGATGAGGTGTTTGTGGCTTTCCACTGACTCCCGAGGAACCCTCACATTGCTGGCATTGGCACTGCTTTTCTTTCTCAGAGGGCTAAACTTAGCAGAAAAGGTGCCACTCCTGGCACCTCTGGTGCTCACGTGCCTTCTGATCCCCAAATAATCAGTGAAGGGACAGTGGCACTACCAATACGTTTAGGATGAGAAGTTCCCTATCTCTGTCCACAAGGGAGCCAAAGCAGCTGCCACAGATTGCATTACAAACTTTTAGCTATCAAATTTAGGCAAGGTTTCACCCATGTTGTACTATAATAGTGAGTAAAGATTCGTGTCACGTTACTTAGACATGTAAATAATGCCTGAGAGTTTAATTCATGCCATCAGTCTTCAGATGAATGTCCTCTTCTTGGCAAAGCCCTTTTCTTTCTGTGAGTTTCAAAGGTAGCTCTAGCTATCGTCACGAAAGCAGACACTGACTTTGAATTTTCAGACTCCTCTTTATAGTCGCAATAGTGGTACAGATATCTTTATTGTCTTTGTCTCAAGGGAAGCATTGCCAGCATCCACTTGGCTAAAGGTAGCTCCTAAGGAAGTGGTACCCAACCTTTGGACTTGTAGTGCAGCCTGGCTCTCACCCACACTGCTGCAAGCTCCCTCGGGCATGGGCAGGCAGAGCACAAACGTCCTGTGACATGGGAGAAGCACTGGGACATCCGTGACATCTTCACAAGGTAGGCAGAAATGACCTGTGCCCTAGGAGAGACAGTGCTTTCAGAGCAGTGGGCACAGTCCAGGGAAGCATCCCCACAGCACCTAAAGGACACTTCTGTCTCTACATTTGATCAGCTGAATCTTGCCACACTCCATGGCCCTTGGCCAGGATCCTCTTCCATACCGGTATCGACACATTCTGTGTCCCATGTGTCTGTAGCCATAAGACACATTTCTTCTTCTTGTGGCTTTTGATTTCTAAGTGACTCAAATAACATGAAAACGTGACAAAGGTGTTTTGCGTTTAATCAAGGTTGTTTTGGGGCATGCTTACATTTTGCTTTTATGGGGTTTTTTTGAGAAGTCCAGAAAACCACATTTTTTCCCCCCAGATGGCCACCTAGCTCCACTTGTACCAGGCAAATTGCTACATCAGTGACATATACTTGCTGTGGAAATCACCTCCAATGGTTTATATTGTTGTAGTCTGACCCAAAAAAAAAAAAAATCCACAAAGCATAGCTCTTGAGATGTCATTTACATAAACACATAAATTCCTGGACTTCCTTCCCCAGGGCTCTTCTGACTTCTTTGTTTCTTAAGGCGTAGATAAGTGGATTCACCATGGGTGTCACCACAGTGCAGAAGACAGAGAACAACTTGTTAAAAGCTGCAAGGTTCTAAGTTTTTGGTAACATACAGAAAAGGATGAGAGTTGAATAGAAAACAGTGACCACAATGAGGTGAGAGGAGCATGTGGAAAATGTCTTTTCCCTCCCTGTAGCTGAGGGGATTCTCAGGATGGTCGTGATGGTTAAAACATAGGATACCACCGTGAAAAGAAAGGGCAGCGGGGCACATGTAGCAGACGTCAAAGATGTCACAACTTCTCTCAGAAATGTGTCACTGCAGGAACATTTGATCACAGGGGTGAAACCACAGAAGAAATGGCCATAATGTTTGCATACTGATAAATATTGGTCATAAGACATCGCTGCCAGGAGATAACACTCTACCCCAACTAGAAAAGCAAATATGAAAAACTGTGTCATGCAGCTGCTGTAGGATATACTTCTGTCAGCTGTCACGAAGCTGGCCAGCAGCTTGGGCAGGATGTTGGAGCTATAGCACGTCTCCAAGCAGGACAAGTTACTGAGGAAGAAGGACATTGGGGTGTGGAGATGCTGATTATCCAGCACCAACACAAAGATGAGAATATTCCCCATCATTGTCACCATGTAGATCACCAGGAAGAGCAGGAAGGGTGGAACCTGAAGGTGAAGTATGTTGCCAAATCCCAGGAGGATGAATTCCGTAATGTAGGTTTTATTTTGCTTTTCTGTAGCTGACATCATGCTGAATCTGAGGGAAAGCAAATACTAAAATGTCATATAAAACATCAAATTCTGTTTTCCGTGCATGGCTGTAAAGATATACTATTCAAATTAATTCTTGGATCCAATCTCTGTATCCTGATAACTTATTATTTAAAATTCCAACTCTTAAAGCATCTCAGCAATATTTTCTATGAAAAAACAACGTGTCCTATCTCAGTTTCAATCACTGTTGGTATGTCTCAGGGACAAGACAGTTTTCTTCTTTTCTAAGAAGTGTGGATGATTACATGCCATTTTTTAGCTCTGTGCCCTGGCTTGTTTCCTTGTCCTGTAGAGGCATACCCTAATTCTTAAATATTATGTTCTGGATATATGTTTATATACTTATGTTCCTTTTTGGATCACCCAGATACAGCAACATGGTGAAAGGTGTCCAAAACTACCTACGCCTAAACTATGGCATTAGCATGCAGTCACATCAGATCATTTTCCGCAGCCAATCTTCACACAAGCATTTTTATATTCTGCATCTTAGGTGATCCTGTTGATTTACAACACAGGGAAATGTTAAGTGTGGGGAGGACTGTCTATGCAGTTTGTTCAATTTGTTCAAAGTCTCATCACTTAAAAAATATTGGAACATTCAGATAAAGCTGTGACTGGCAAAATAAAGTCATGGCAGTAACTGATGAGCCTTACAATTCAGCACATGGGGAATTATTTCCACTGATAGAAAAACACAGAAAGTCGGCAATTAATCTTCTCATCATTTCTTCATTCACTTTCTTCCCAAGTCTGCACACCCTCCTTTGTCAGACTTACCTCCGTGGCAGCCAGTTGCAGACTGGGGTCTCTCAGACACTTGCCCACATCACATTGTGGGACGCCGCATGGATTCTGCAGGCTGTCTTTTCATCGTCTTTATATGAAAGCCAACAGCTTGATCTTCCCAAGTGTTTGCTTTGTCTTTAATAAACCTCCATAGGTACTGGAGCCAAGATTAACTCAGATGTCCCTTATGACTCATTATATGCTCTTGAGTATGAATACAAAATCTCCTTTCGTAGTTTTACTAATGGAAATTTTAAATAACGTATCAGTTGGGTAGAACCTTACCAATAACATTCTTGATTAAAGTTTATAATGTGTTAATACTGCACTGAAATTTACTAATAAATTTTACTTTCTCTATCCACCACACATATTATTTCCAATTATATTCCATATTCCAAAGGCATCTAGATACCTAATGGACATACTGTGAGCTGGGTATCGGCTAAACAGAATAAGAGGGGAGTGTATCACAACCCACTTGAATGGTGTCTGTACAACATGCCTTTGGCGCATGCAGTCATGTATGGCAGGAGGTCATGTTGCAGCATTTCATAAAACCTCTGCTGGACCAAACCACAATCGGTGCCTTCCACAGCTGGATTTCTGATCTGAAGCAGATGATGAGGAGAACTACGGCTTCAACGTTGCCTGAATTCCCTCAGAGGAGGACCTGAAGCAAAGCTCCAGAAGGAAGACAAACATGGAAATAGGTGTGCTGTGAGGATTGTAAGGAGCAGCACCCTGGGGTGAAAGACAGAGTAGGCCAGGTCAGTGGTGGAAACAGGCTGACTATTAGCATGGATGCCCAGTCCATGGTACAAACAGACTGCTAGCATGGATGCCCTGGCAGATACCAAACCCTGAGATTCTTTCTTCTCAGCCTTCTCCAGAGGAAGAGTTCATCATGGTCTATGCTAGAGCCCAGATCTCTTGAGTGCTTTTGCCAGTTGGCTTCGGTTTCAAATATATGTCAAATACAAGGCAGAGGATAAAAATGTGGCAGAAATTCAAAAAAGTTGAAGTATCACATTTTTTCCTATGATTTGGTCTTAATTTTTTTTGTCTGACAACAAACTGCAATTATTCCAAAAGTTGTTCACAGGCAGCATGCATCTTTTTAGCAATGGTTGTGTTTTCTAGCGTTGGTGATCTAGGAATGAGAAAAGACAGTGCCTAGCATGAGCAAACTGTGTCGTGTCGGATGCACTAGGGTCAGTGCACTTGTCTGACTGACCTGCTGTTATTGATATTTCCTTCTTAAATTAAAGGGAAAAAAACACCTATTTGTTGTTCCTCCCAGCAATCAATGCACACTTCTTTCACAGTGCAAATTAACTGTTAACTTCCCAGGCATTGAACGCACCTTTTTTATCCATGATAAACAACTTTGCAAATAATGAACTGAGTCCTGGTGAGTAACTGACATCCAAACTCAAGCATCTAATTTTAGAAAGTATCTATTCAATTCAGGTGTCTCCTGAGCAAGGAGCTTAATTAAACTGCCTAAATATAGGCATCTAGGATGATTTCAGATGCCTAAAATAACAGAACCCCAGCTATCACTCCAAAAGGATCTGCTACATGTCTTCTGCAATACCATTGCTGTGAGGATGTCTGTGGCACCCTTGAGTATATGAAATGGTATTTGGCTCCTTTATTTGGCACCTGAACCCCACTGTAGGTTGATCAGCCAAACAGCTCTCCAGGTCGTATTGACCAAATCTCCACAGACTATAAATGGGAGCTCAGACATCACAATCACGTGTATGGACCTACAAGGTAGGAACTGCAATGTTAAGTGTTCGATTCTGGGGCTGAGTGCAGGGTTCAGCTACTTGAATGTAGATTTATTCTGTCTGAGATTTCTGCAGCCTGATGGCAGATGCGACACAACTCTTGCTATAGACCTGCATCCTCCTTCAGGAAAATGCAGGCAGGAAAAGAAACCCAAATGAACCTAAAATGACACTTAAAGTGCCAGGTTTAAGTAAATGAATCCAGTTTTCAATATGCATAACATAGTTTGAGTTTCATGTAAGAGAAAAAGCTCCACGTGAAGCAAAGTTAACTTGAGTTTATTCTGTGTCATGTTTGGCCAGATGAAGTCTTAACCTTCAGGTTCAGGGGAGCAGAAATCTCATTTTGTGGGTGTGTATTCTTCCTTGAGTTTATCTTTGCAAAGGTTTCCACCCATGTCCAAGAGGTAAAGTGAGAAGCTCTTATACATCTTGCTGAAATTCCTTTGTACAGCCTAAAATCACTCATTTTTACTACCTGTCTCAAGTGCCTGCTTACTAATGCTCAGTATGGCTGGCTGCCCTGTATTTCAGGTAATCTCATAGTCCAAAAGCAAATTGAAATTTTCGTAAATCCATCAGGAAGATGCTATCAGTATTGGCAAAATGTTCCTTTGTCTAAATGCTGGTGGGACACCTGGTTAAAACAATATCCAAAAACAATTCAGAGTTATATGGTTACGATATGAATGCTTCTGAACAATCATAATTCATAAAATCTTCATTTTGTGCTCTCTTCCTTAATTCAGAAGAGCACCAGATACGCAAATGTAGGTACCCTCCTGAGATATGTAAAATCTCCTCTTGGTGGCCTACTTTTTTTTCCCCAGCAGCAGATAACGCATTTTACATCAAACACAATGTGCACAGAACATCACTGCAGACAGTTCCTGGCTGAGTCCCTCTCAGCATTCGTGAACCTTGCATTACTTTCCACCTCACGGCAGAACTCTTTAAGACCAATGGACGAGAACCTACGATGAATCGTGTTATAGCCTAGGCACTAGGGTACCATCCAGTAGTAAGGGAGCTGGGGGTAATGGTTCCTTGATCTACATGGCAGCTAAGGCTCAAGTGTTTCACTTACTGAGCAAGTGCTGTAATCATTCCCAGGTTTAAAAAAGGTTGACAGAAATCTCCTTAGACACTTGGAAGATGGAATCGTCTCACCCAAATTTAGCCTCTTAAACCTTTGATTATTTTAACTATATATCTGGATATCCAGAATCAACTAGATACTCTGGATACTCTGTGTAGATCTCAGAGAAGAGTTTCCATAGCTTCTGCAGGTGACAGTTTTGGTATTGGAAGACTCACATTGCCCATTCTCTCTTCACTTTCCAGATTGCGTTTGTAAATAACTACTTGAGGCTAGGAGCAAATTAACGGTGTGTTAATTACTTATATGAAGGCATTCTGGCACCAAGAAGAGAGATTTGTCTTCTGGTGTGTCTTGTCCTCACCATGGAACTGACAGAGCAGCTGCTTGGTGAGAAACTAAGGGTGAAAGTCAACAGTTAGATTTTGTAATTTTGAAACAGATTTATTCCATCTCATGTTAGCCATAAAAATGGATGATAGCCTACAGTTCAGTTACGACCAGCTCTGCACCTGCACAGGCTGAAGTCACTGTGATAGAAATTGCTTTTTCAAATTGTTTTGACTGCACTCCCCTCTAGCGGTGTTTGCATGATACAACTTCCCCTTCTGCTTTTTGGGGACTTCACTTTTTTCATGTGGTCTTTGAAATTCCCCATGTTCTTAATGTGTTGGGTTTTTTTTCTTTGTGAAGCTCACCAAGCTGATGCAAAGTTGTGCTTTGCCGGGAGGTATTTATTCATCAAGTTGTTTCTGTCTGGCCTTGGAGAGCAAGCAGTCTGAATGCTGACTTACTAATTACAGTCTACCTGGCCTTCTCAATTGCGAGCTCAGAAGCTGAGATTAAAAACTAGGACCTAGAACAATCCTCTCACCTATTTGTGACACCACAGCTAGTCACCCTGCAGAAAAAGAAGACAGAGCAGCATCTCCAGAGGATGACCGAAATAGCTGGCATTTGAGTAGCTACCTGGCATTGAATCCAGTTTTAGACATCAACACATCTGTAGAACCCAGGGCTGACTTGATAGAAATGATGATCATCATCATAGCAACCTTTCACTCAGATGTCACCAATGTTAATCCATTCAGGCCCAAAAGTAATCAAAATGTAGGCTAAGAAAAAGCTAATTCCAATCAGAGTTTCCAAACAGGAAAAGAATGGTTATCTATGTGCATATGAGGTTGACTACAACAACCTCTCCAAGGCTTTTGTTTGCTTGATTATCCCCTGAGGTGTTTCACTAGTCTCAGCTCTGAAAAGGTTTTTAAGGAGTGAGGTGAAGGGAGGAACACTCTCCCTGACAAAATGGAAAAGAAGAGTCTGTATATACAGTTGGCTAAAAAAAAAAAAAGGCAAATATGGAAATTACAGGGGGGTGTGTGTCTTTGCCAAACAAGGAGTTCTAATTCTTTTTTTAATGAGAAAATCAAGCTCTTAGAGAAAATAAAGATGGATACAAAGCCTTGAGAAGTGAAAGATTTTGTAATTGAATTTCAGTGTTCCTGTAGTTTCAGGTAAGAAACAATGTTGGTCTGCAAAGTTGTTGATTGACACAGAAGCAGGACACACTTTCAATGTTTTCAGTTGTCAAATGTTGGCAAATTGGCTAAAAACTGGGGGTTTGAATGAATAAGAGTTTAAAGGAAAATTTAAAATTAGATCTGTGGAAGAAATGCATACATCTTACAAAGTTATGTTACTATAAGTGGTCCAGATTAAAATTATTGAGTGCGTGTCCTTATATAACCTTCTCTGCTGCAGTGTCTGGCCACTTCCCTATAGTGCCTAAATGTCGTGAGCAGCATCATAAAGGAGGTGCGGTCTGCATGGCAGAAGCTGACTTCTGAGCTAATATCTAAACTCCTGTTATTGTCAGTGGAAGGAAACAGATAATTTCCTTAGATGATTCAGCTCATAGAAAGTAGATATATAAAACCTGTTGGATGGATTACAGTCCAGAGGGATTACTTCTCTCTGTAGACTACAAGAGGAGTCTGAGATGCAGTTGTCCCAAGTTAGGTAGCATGAAGCCTGCTGAAGATGGTTCAAATAGCTGCTGCTAAGTTGGAGTGCTAGATCTGGGAAGACAGTGGGCTAAAAGAAACCACCAAAGTTGTATTTGGAACAGAGGATGTGCTTAGGGAACGCTGGGGCTGAAGATCGTCCCTCCCACTCTGTGAAGCGCCATGGTTGGAATTTGTGTTGCCTGGTGCATGGGCTTGAAACATGCACCCCATTAAAGCATTGCCAACACCTCTCCCAACTCCATGTGCATCTGGATAAAACAGAGCTGACAACAAAAACCTAGACAGAAGAAAAAGTAAGAAGATTTTCTGTTCAGTTCCTTTGCCGGTGTAGCCTTAACCACACTATTGTGTCTAGTTTTAGCCACAGAATTTTTTTTTTTTTTTAATTTTTGTACAAGAGAAATCTAGAAAAGATCATCCAAAGCCTCAAGAGTTTTGGAAAAAAATGGGATTTGTAAGGAAATCTGGAGAACAAGCTGATTCAGTACATATGAGAGGAAAATCAAAAAGAGCACCACGACAAGCAGTACAAACTGTATTTTTCTGATTAAGGGTCTGGCAACTAAACTCCCCTTGACTTCTCAGTGACAAGAGGTAAGTACTTTCACGAGATGATTCATGCTGTCTGTTTTAGGGTGAATTAAGCCCCTTAAGTCTGGAATCCTTATTCTACCCATTGACAAGACTGAAGGGTGAGACAACTGGAAGGTGCTTTTGCGTTTGTGGGTTTTTTGTCAGGCGAGCATATGCTGAGGATGGTACAGATGTTCTTCATACTTATTTTCATTGGTGGAAGCTGGATTATTTTTCAGCCTCTTCCAAATAAGAAAAATGTCTACATTGAAGGTCATGTTACATACTTACGTATAGTGAATATAGAATATGCTTCAATACATATTAGCAATGGAAATACGGCTATTTTAATATTGGAGAAACCAGACCAAATATTTATTTTTTTCACAACAGAAAGGAATGTGGCAAAACTTGTGATGACATCAGATGAAAGAAGTTGATTTTTAATTTGATTGTACAGACTGGAAACACGTTAGAAAGTGCCCTTGTGCCAGAGAAGCAGCATAGGCATTGCTTCAGTTTTAAGTGCTCTTCTCAGTACGTGGAGTAATAAGTAATGTGACCGTTGGTAAGTGATAAATCTTTGTAGAAATCAAGTGACAAGACTGATAATGCAAAGGCTTTTTTCCTCTTTGCTTCTCTGTTCTGTGAAGAAACTTCCATTTTTTTGAGCCTTAACTGTCAAGGTCTTCATTGGTGCTAAAAATTCTTGTTTTATCACTGGAACAAAAGTTAAAGCAAGAGTGGAAAAACAAAATGGTTGTTACAGAATTCATCCTCCTGGGATTTGGGAATGGCCCTGAACTGGGTTCTCTTATCTTCCTGATGTTTCTGTCAATCTACATGGTGACCATAACTGGAAACATCTTCATCATTGTGCTGATGGTGGCTAATCGGCACCTTCACACCCCAATGTGCTTCTCCCTGGGCAATTTGGCCTACCTGGAAATCTGCTACAGCTCAAATACCTTGCTAAACAACATGCTTAGCTATCTGAGTGGAGACAGAAGTGTTTCAGACAACGGATGTTTTACACAATACTGTTTCTTTTGGTTGCTTGGCAGCTGCAGAGAGCTGTCTCCTGGCAGTGATGTCCTCTGATCGGTACCTAGCAGTGTGCAAACTCCTGCGCTACTCATCCCATATGAACGGCAAGCTCTGTCTCCAGCTGGGCGCTGCATCTTGGATAAATGGCTTTCTCTCTAATCCTGTGCTAATGTTCCTGATCTCAAATTCAGATTTCTGTGGGCATGTGAAATTGAACATTTTTTCTGTGACTCATTCCCTATGACCAAACTCTCCTGCGGTGACACTCATGTGGCAGGACTTGTCACTTCTGTTGTGGCAGGCATGTGCTCTCTGCCTCCATTTCTGTTGACCTTCTCATCCTATCTCTACATCATTATCACGGTCATGAGAATTCCTACTGCTGTTGGAAGGAAAAAGGCCTTTTCCACTTCCTCCTCACATCTCATTGTGGTGATACTTTTTTACTGGTCAATATTAACTGTCTACATACTTCCTCATCATGATACCCAAGTATCTCTGAACAAAGTCCTATCTGTGTTTTGCACCATTCTCACCTTGGTCAATCCTCTCATCTACAGTCTGAGAAATAAAGAAGTAAAGGAAGCTCTGTGAAAACAGACAAGTACATTTCTGGCTTTCAGAGGGTTGCTTTCTGTTAAAAAAAAAAAAAAAAGGAGTAATAACCCTTAGTGAGTTACAAGTTCAGACAAAACTACACGGCATGTGAATATAGTTAATTTGAATAAAGCTTGGGAACACATAGCTGTTCATCTTAAAATTAAATAAGTAGAGAAAAAAAAGGTAAATAATCTTGCTCTCAGTTGGGAGGTCGTATGGAGAAAGAACATGAACAGGTAGTGAATAATGTAAAGTCAGCAAAATAAATCCATGAATGTCATTATATATGTATTCTTGCACATGTCTTCTCGCCTGCCTGCTTGCTTTTTTTTTTCTCACTACAGCTGAAATTCAGTTCAGGAAAAGTTGAACCTCAATTTATAGCATATAAACCATTTTTCTATTAATCTAATGTTCTGTATTCCTCCTAGTTTCTACATCTATGGTGTATAAGTCTACATCCAAGACTGTTACCTGGACTCCCTTGACTTCAAATAAAGAGAATAAGAAACATTTGCTTGAATGTGGTTAATCAGTTCTATTGTTCTGTATCTACCTGATCTACTTGGATGTCTGGTTTTGGTTAATATAAACCATGCTCTAGAAGGGCTCAGTTCAATATACTGAAGAACTGCTAGCCCTTACAGAAGAACACAAAATGTAGACCTCCAGTCTAAAACTAATTAAATACTACCCATATTTGGACTGACAAAACTGTAAAGTGAAAGCAAAACTCCCACAACAACATTACAACAACTTCCAGAGCCTGCTCTGTTAGCATTTGGTGGAGAGGAGTGGAGACGAATGGAAAGGACCATCTTTACCAACCTGAAATTAGGTAATTTAGTTTATTTTGCATGTGTAGTTTTATTGTCCTTGATAACAGTTAGGAAATAGGAAGAGCTGTTTAGAAATCTTCTGTGGTTATGGAATTGTGACTGCTATGTGTGTTCCTATATTTAACGTGTTAAAAAAACAAAAGAAATAGTGGTCAGCAAAGCTTCACACTTCACTAAAGTGTCTAGCAGTGCAATAAGCAGTGGAGAAGAGACAGCATAGGAACAGAGCTAGCCATCACAGTAGGGAAATACAGCTTTTGAGAGCAGATAGCAGAGCAAGAAATGGCTAATGGGATACACCCCTGGGGTCTGGAGGACGGATCGACTGGAGAGGGGATTAGCCAAAATAGGAAGGAATAGGTGCCACCTGCCACACAAACCTGTATAAGACAGGACAAGATTTCTCATGCCTCAGCTAAGTTTAGGCAGTTAATTAGAGCCCCGAATTCAAGAATATACATCCATCTGTCCCGTAGCATCTATCTAGGATAGGGCAAATTAACCAGGCCCAGAAATGTCTATGTTGGTTTATTCACTATAACAGATATCCATTAACACTTAGACGTCTGCAATACAAACTCCACACATGTGTTAGTCACCTCAGTTCCCATCATACTCACTAAATGGAAAAAGGCATTTCTACACTGTGACTTATCTGCACATTTTGGACTTTAGAGGCTGTGATTAATTACGCCTTAGAAGTATCTGTTCTTCTCCTTTGATTACAGGGCCAGTGACTCTATGACAAGTTCTGATGTAGAAATTTAGGACCTAAACCACTTGACAAACATAGACCTTCAGTGCCGTTTGAGACACCCAGGAGCATCTTAGTTAGTCTCCAGTACTGTTCCAGAAGGATAGGTCTCCTGTGGATCTCTACAGTGTTTGCCAGTCTTAAGCAGATATCTTGGATACTAGAGCATTTTAAAAGTCACTAGATATGTCAAGAACAATTAAACCACTGGATTACAGATGTCTGGAGTTAGGTATGGTGACTCTCTCTTTGACTGGCTACCAGGTTTTCTTACCTTGCACAAAATACTTTATTCAATGTGGGTCTAGGACACTTTTGAAAAATTGATTTCGGAAACCTCACACTGAATTTCTAATTTTTTTAAGAGCTGTATTTCAAATAGGATCCATTTCACCTGAATTTATCCATTCGACTCTAGATGTTTTAGCTAAATGACATGCTGCTGCTACCTGCCTGATAATAAAAAGAGATAGCTGTCTTCAGAAGGTGATATACCCATCCTCAGATGTGTAAAACAAATGGTCTGCTTTGGTTTGGAGTTCCTTTCTCTCCGTCAAGACAGACTAGATTAATAATTCAAAATTCAAGGCATCTAGCAAAGGGTGTTTCCCTCCTCCCATTCCCATCAAATGAAGACTCACACTTTGCTATTTAAACTCCATTACAAATTTAAATTTTAACCTAGTTATTGTTAGCTTTATTGCTTCAACTCATGTGAGACTAAAAAAAAAAAGTTAACTTTCATTAATTTAAATTGTTCACAGTCTGCTACAATACCAAGGGAGATGTTTTGTCTTCTGAGTATATTTGGTAATGAATCCAGAGAGGGTTCCTATGTCAGGAAGCAATGTAAGATAGCATGCAGTTCAGGACGACTGAACCTCGCTCATTCTTGGGGATCCTACGGGAAGCTACTCACAGCTGTGAAGTGTTGCCCAAAAGGCAGAAGAAGTATCTGAAATCATGAACAAAGGCATTGTGTCAGAAACTCTGGATTGCTTCTTATGAACATTGAGGTATACTGGCATTTTCTATACTATTTGATAAGGAAAATTGTCAAGAAAAATTGCTTATGAGTACAGATGGCTCAAGAAAAAAAATAATGTTTTTAAAGGGTAGAAGAAAATTCATCTGAAAACTCCAGATGTATGCAATGTACACAGTGATGTCTGAGCTATATGTTAAGACTTCCATGGAGATGTAAGATAATTAAGTGCTTCTAGCAATTAGCTTACTTTAGATTGCTTCTGAAGAATGTCATCAGAGAGTTTTTGTTTCTACTCATAGATTGTAAGGGAAACATAAATGGGTATCTCAGCTGCTGGGGTCTGTCATATGGTTACTTGCAGAAACAACACAAAAGCTTGTCTTGATCATTCAGGAAAATATTTCACTTGTAAAAATATGGACTTTTTTAAAAAATGTATCTTCCCTGCTCTGAAACGAAAAGGGCTTTTTTTTTTTTTTTTTAAAGAAACAAAGTAGTTGCACAGCGTGGGGAAAGGCAGATGTTACCCACAACAGAGGACAATCAAGTTATAGAGTATTTCAGTAAACTGAACCTACCCGAACCCATGAATGCAGTGGAAGGTGCTGAAGGAAGTGGGTGATGCCATTGCAAGACTGATATTTGTCATCTTTGACAAACTGGGTTAGGTTCCCAGTGACAGAGGAAAAGCAAACGTGCATGCTTCAAGCAGGCCAAGAAGAAAGGTCTGAGGAATGTCAGCCTCACCCTAGCCTCGAGGGAGAATGTGGAGCAAGTCCTCCTGGAAGCCACGTCTAGGCACACGAAGGGCAGGAAATGATGCGTAACAGGACAGATTTACCAAAAAACACATCATGCCTGACCAGCGGGACACCTTTACATAAGGAGATGACCAGCTCAGAGTGGGTAAGGGCAGGGTGGTGATCATTTAATGACTTCAGCAATTCTTGATATAGTAGCCTTGTAGCCAAACTAGGAAGACCTAAACTGGGTGGGAAAACATTAGGATGGCCTGGACCATCAAGGTTGTAATGGATAGTGGTCAACAATCTGAGTCTAGTTGGTAGCTGGCTATAAGAGGCACTCTTATGTATGTGAGCCAGCAGCATGTTCCTACACTGGAGAGGAGTAACCATCTAGCCAGCTGTGTTAACAAGAGCTAACCAGCTGGGCAAAGGAATCATAGAATCACAGAATGGTTTGGGTTGGAAAGGACCTCAAAGATCATCGAGTTCCAACCACCCTGCCATGGGCAGGGACACCCCCCACCAGATCAGGTTGCTCAAAACCTCATCCAGCCTGGCCCTCCAGGGATGGGGTACCCATTCCTCTCTGCTTGGCACATGCGAGGCCAACTGTGGGGGAAGGTGTCCCATTTTTGGAATCCCTCTATACAAGAAAGAGATTGATAAATAGAAGAGACTCCAGAAGAGGACCACTGAGATGATCACAGGGAACACAGGTCAAGATGGTAACATACTGAAAGGGGTTGTGTTTTATCACAATGCCGACTTGTGGCTTCACTTTACTGTGAAGGAACACAGGAAGGTCAACCAGTGCTGATAACCAAAGTGCAGGTTGGAGGGTGCCTTAACTGCAAACTGCCGGGGAGGACCTTTCCCAGCTAATACTGCCTTCCACAGTACACGTAGTTGCTCCTTTCTGTGCTGATATGAAAGGCACCCACAGATAGTGACACCAATAAAGATAACTGGATTAACTGAGAAGTGCAATTGAGATTTCTGACTTACCATTTTAGCTGGCATAAAGGCATGGAAACTGAGAAGGTAATTCAAATGTTTGTCTTGGATATTACTATCTACATCACAAATATCTTGATGTAAACAGGTAGATTGCATAAGTTCTACAAGATAAATTTCCTTGCAATACTGAATTCATAAGCAATTGTCCAGTGGCAGTGAATAAAGAAGAATGATAGTTAAAAAAAAAAAACACAAAATCAGGAGGTCAACATTTTGTATTTCAGCTGTGATGAGACCAAATAGTAAAACACATGTTCTGTCCATCCTTCAAGCTTCAAACATATGGCTGTACCATCAACAGTTTTAGTCTCCTTTATTTATGTGCATGTATGTGAAAACAGGGGAAATTTTATTTTCTAAAAATAGAGCAGAGAATGCAATTAGATTTCACTTCTGTAGGAAATGAATTCATATTTTGCACACAGAAAATAAAATAGGCGAATTGTTGATGAAAACATGTTTCAGAAAATGCCACTTGGACTGAAATACGACAACATTTTAGCTTAGTCAAAAAGGAAAAGACAAATTATAAGGAAAACCCTAGCTCTTTGCACTGGAGCTCATTGCCTGTTCTTATTACTTCATTTTTATCGTGTGTTGCCTCTCAAAATGTTATTTGCCTCACTACATTTGATTGTCCCACTTATGAAAGAGTGGAACCAGTTTCAGAGCAGGTCCTTCATCCCTCTAAAGACTTTTCTTCTCACATCTTCCTTGTTGGCTTATACAGGCTGTGTAGTTGCTCTTTCACATGGAAGCTGTGGAAGCACCAGAGCTCAGAAACCAGACATACTTCACCTTGCAAGGTTTTTCCCACCTCGCCGCTCTTCAGGTCTTCCTCTTTGAGGGAATTCTGATAATGTTCCTAATCACGATGACAGGGAACTTTCTCATCATCATAGTTGCAACTGCTGACCCTGCTTTGCACACCCCGATGTATTATTTTCTCAAAAACCTGGCTTTGATTGAAATTTGTTTTACGCTAAACATTGTGCCCAAGATGCTTGTGGATTTGTTGTTGGAGAGAAAGGTAATTTCCTTCTTTGCCTGTGCCCTACAACTTTCCTTTGTCATATTCCTCATCACTTCTGAGTGTTTCCTCTTGGGTGCCATGGCATATGACCGATACGTGGCTATATGCCACCCGCTGCACTACGCCATAATGATGAACAGGAGAGTGTGTCTTCGTATGGTCATAGCATGCTGGATTGCTGGTATTCCACTTTCTGTGGGACTCACTGGTTGGCTATTTAGCTACCCGTTTTGTGGCTCTAAGGAGATTGAACATTTCTTCTGCGATATCGCTCCAGTTCTGGATCTGGTCTGTTCAGACACATACTTATTTGAGCTTCTTGCGTTCATTGCTACTGTTATAATTGTTTTGATCCCATTTATCTTGATAGCAGCCTCTTACATCCAGATAATCCATGCCATCCTTCAAATGCCATCTGCTGAAGGAAGACGCAAAGCTTTTTTCACCTGCATTGCTCACCTGGTGGTGGTGACACTGTTCTACTGCACAACTGGCTTGATACATTTAAAGCCAAAGTCCAGCTTCTTGGCAAACAGCAGGAAACTGGTGGCTCTTTCTTACACCATAGTAACGCCTATGCTGAACCCAATCATCTACAGCTTACGGAACAAAGAGGTAAAGCATGCTCTGAAGAAGACATTTGGGAGAAGACAATTCTTCAGCAAGACACCTTTGCCTGCACACTCTCCCTGATTTTCTGAAAATTGTTCACACTTGAAAGGTTAAAAATCAAAGAATTAATGCATTCTTCAAAGTCTGTAAAGGGTTTGGACATTTTAGCTTTTGTTGGAAAAACTGAGAAATGTACATATTATATATAATGAATAAATGAATATATTTACTGACTAAAATATTACAGAGACTACAGAAATAAGCCATAAAATCTGTACATTAGCTACAAAATGTTGAAGCCTTTTCCTGTTCTTCTACACAATGGTTAGCTTTCAAGCATGTCTAAAATAAATCACTGTCATACGAAGACATGAATCCAGCATACATAAACCAAACTTGTAGCAAAATTCCAGCAAAGGCAGAAAAAAGAGTTGTGCATATTTTCAGGAAAAACACACAAACAGGTTGCTGGCATATTGATACAGTTCTTGTCATGGTAATCAGTTCCTCCCACCAGAAAGGAAAGAGTAAGGAGAGAGATTTAGTTGACCAGATACAGAGATAGGATTAAATTCAAGATTATGGCATCTGATGGTCGGTATCTATACATGAGTCAGCACCTACATGCCCACCAAAGTCAATGACAATCTAGTCAATACAATCAGAAGCATTTAAGGAGTGAACAACTGAAAGGAACTTGCTTTGGCTACTTGAACACAGACACCTAGTACTGCTGGAAATGTCCTACATCACCTTATTTTGGTGCCTGTGCAAAAAGGTTTGAGTTTCCCATAAGCCTGTGTGATATCTGCCAACCCAAATGTAACAATAATGGGGACTGCAGGCAGCCCAGGATGTTCCAGATTACAGCTGAGTCAAGGGATGTGCACTGTGGTGTACCCAAAAGTCCTCCAACTGTCATATCAGAAGAGTTTCAGGAAACTGAATCCAGGGTCCATGGCCCTGTGTCCATTATTCTCCTGGGGAGATGAGCGTGATACATCTCTGGTGTGTGTGGGTGGTACGGGATCCCGTTACATGATGTCACAGAACCACAGAATGGTTGAGGTTGGAAGAGACCTCTGGAGGTCATCTGGTCCAAACCCCCCTGCTCAGGCAGGGCCACCTAGAGTCAGTTGCCCTGGATCGTGTCCAGATGGCTTTCAAACGTCTCCAGGATGATCCCACAGGCTGTAAGAAGTGAGTGTTGTTAATTGCAAATCCTTGCAAAGCAGTACCAGGAAGAATTACTCCTGGGTAGCTGAAAAATGTATCAGAGAGGTACAGCTCCAGAGCCATTCATGCAGTGTGGGAACACAGGTATGAAACAAAACGGTGTCCCAGGATGCAGCAGTGGAGTGATGAAACATGAGAAACCTCCGGGAAGAATTGCCTTTAAAAGGACTCCTTCAGGAGGAGGATTTCCCTGGGCTGTCAGGCTGTGCTGTGGGAAAAAGCCACCCACTGCTAGAGGGAAGGCACTTCAGGGAGGTGAAGGACTGCTGGCTGGTGGACACTTGGGCTGGAAATGTGAGTACATGCCTGTTTTCTGCATCCTTGTCTCCATGTTACCTGGGCTCTTTCTAATGAGCCTGGCCTCAGCAGTGTGAGGGAAAGGAGGGGAGGGTGTGCTAGGAAAAGCCCGAGACTGGGCAGAAAAAGAAAGCTTAGGAGAACAGAAATCATCTTTTGAGGTGGTTACATAGGTACATAGGTGTCAGGATGTGCTGAGTGGCCAGAACATCGAGCAGGGACGTGTGGGGAGCAGGGAGTTTTAGCTATGGAACTGGTAAGGCTTGTTGGGGAGGGAGTGGGCTGGAGCAGGAAGAATTTACATGGGAAATTTCCCACATTTTAAACTGGAAATACAGGTCCTTTCACTTCACCAAATGCTTTCCCATGTTATGTGTCCACCTTTTTTCAGTCTAGAAAAGCAAAAATTGCCAATATCTCCTATCTGATGTCCCCCCTAAGTTGGGGACTGCCACTCCAGCAAGTGGGAGAAGTGTGGAGGAACGGGGAAGAGGCAGGGCAAGCGCTGCGGCTCCAAGGGAAAGGTACGAGCAGGGGCTGCAGGAACAAGCAGGTTCTCCCAAATGCCACAGGTGAGCAGAGCACATGGACACAGCTCTTGAGCCAGAACAACCCAGAGATGAGTGAGGTGGCCCCAGCAGATCTCCAGTCCTTGTGACTGTGTGCTTCCCCCCTGCCCCACAACCTGACCTTTATGTCCAGCATCCCTGTTCAAGTGATAACCACCAGTGGTGGTTGTAATGGAAGTGACTGGTTGCAATAGCTGCATCCGGCTCTGAGTAGATTGATTTGGGAGAGAGAGATAACACCACGATAACCAAGGGCTGTCCTGGGCATCTTGCTCAACAACTGAGGGCAAGCTGAGCATGCACTAGCCGAAATACGGCTGGTGTGCAAACTTGACTGTAAGTCAATCATCTTATTCCATCAACAGTGAACAACCCCGGGCCCGTTAAGGTCTCCTGCACTGCAGCGGCTGCACACCAGGATCTCCCCTTGAGTAGGGACACCTCTCAAGGTTACTACTTGAGGTTGAGAGATTCTTTGCTGCAATAGGTTCTCAGTAAGTGATTAGCAGCATGCTAAACTATGAAATCTTATCTAGGTGATGTAAGGGATTGACTGCACATATATAATCCTTTAGACATAAACTGTTGACCAAGTCTGGGACTAGGATTGGATCCAGCTGCACCTGGGCTTGTCTCTGAGAAGGAGTTTAGAGATCAAAGGGTCCTTTCTGAACCTTGTGACTCAACGGGAGGGTCTCCCTTACAGTTTTGTCTGACCCTGTCCTCTATACAGTAAATAATCCACTGCACCTTGCCATCAAATCCTGTTAAATCATTGGTGCGTTAACCTCTGAACTTTCCTAACTCACTGGTTTATATAAATAATACGTATTGCTGCTTCTCTCGTGTGAGTGAAGTGCAGAACTGACTGATTCCTTCTGCAAGAGTCCCACTTTGTCCTCGAAGCAGGGTCAGCTGTTGGGGTCAGACCACATTATTCTGTGCTTCATACAGCTGAGTCTTGAAAACTTCTAAGGACAAAGGCTGCACAATTTCCCTGCATGACCTGTTCCACTGCTTGGCTGTCTTCAAGGTCAAAAAGTTCTGGCTGTAACATCGTGGACTGGATGCCAGCAGTCAAGTCCATCAATAAAATCCAACGAGATGCCTGAAGCAGAGATGTGCTATAAGGCAGGAACATCTTGATGGTGTTGGCAGCTGTTGGGGATTGTCATCCCCAGACACAAGAGGAAGGGGCTTAGCCAAAAGTTCTGTGTACCACCGATGTGATATAATGCCAATCCCCAGGAGGTCCACCCCGCTTCCTCACACCCATTGGAAACGGGCTGTGGGAGCGGAGAGGGAGAAAGACAAGTAGTTGTTGCCAGAAGCCCACCACAAGGCCAAACAGGTTCTGTACTGGATAAGCATGTGGATGACAGCCTCAGCTCCTCCTCCAAAATGAGGAGCCAAATCGCAGCGCTGACAGGGTGTCTTCCTATTGTGCCTGAGTCTTGTTGCATGGAGCTGCTGATGCAGTTTGAGGTGGATACAAGGTGTGTGATGTGCTGAGTGGCCCCAGTCCCAGGCTTTATGTTCTCTTTTTGTTTTGGTTTGGGTTTTTTCCAAAAAATATTTAAGCCTCCCAAATGCCAGCAGTATTGCAAACCAGTTCCCCAAATTAGTGAGAAGCTTTTTCTCTGTTCAGCTTTCAGCAACACGGGAAGGGGGGAACTTTGTCTCCAGTCCCCAGCAGAAGGTCAAAGCTCTTAACAGCAGATGGGACAGCGACACGCCACAGTGTGTTCCTTCACCACTGCTCGCCCAGCCCCGCGGGATCCCCCGTTGCAGCGTATCCCAGCACTGGGGGAAGGGTGAGGGGAGAGGATGGGGACGGGATGGAGAAGGATGTGTACAGGGAACACAATAACCTGGCAACAGCCAGAGCAGAGTGGCGCAGCGGAAGCGTGCT
>NW_010115118.1:1426-1671 GCF_000699245.1 Pterocles gutturalis | reverse complement strand
TCCCTGTCCCCCTGCTGTGCCTGCGCTGCCCACTCCCCTGTCTAATGCTGCCTGATCCCTGATCCCATCCCTGTCCCCAGCCCAATCCCTGTCCCTGTCTCCAGTCCCAGCTCCGTCCTTGTCCCTGTCCCCGTCCCCCTGCCCTGCCCACCCCACTGCCTGTTGCCGGGCTGACCCTCAGCACCCTGCAGGCATGTGACACCTCCAGGCTGTCCCTGCACCCAGCCTTTGGTGGCCCATGGCAG
>NW_010115118.1:988-1341 GCF_000699245.1 Pterocles gutturalis | reverse complement strand
GTTCTGCTTCTGCCCCATGACGTGAGACGCAGAAAGGGAACGGAGACCAGCACTGTCCCCAAGGGCTGGGTCAGGGGACACTTGGGGACCAAGGGCTGGGGTCAACGCATGTTTGGGGACCGAGGGCTGGGGTCAGGGGACATTTGAGGACAAGGCAGTGGGGTTCCGTTGGATCCTGGATCTGGGATAGGAAGCCCTAAACACCATCTGGGGACAATGACACCCAGAGTCACTGTCACCAGGGAAGCTGGACCAGAGTCAAGGCCCCTCCAAACTGGGCAGCAGTGGGGCAGCGCCCAGCCCTGCCCGTACCCCCAGGGCTGCACTGGGGGGGGGGCTCAGACATCCCCCCG
>NW_010115118.1:269-620 GCF_000699245.1 Pterocles gutturalis | reverse complement strand
CGAGGGCACCGGGCGAATGAGGGAGGGGTGTCATGGCCAAGGGCGGCACTGGGGACAGGGCTGGGGACAGAGCTGGGGACAGAGGTGGCCCGTCACGCTGGGGTTGTGAGCGAGGCCTGGCCCTAATGGGGAGAAAACGGAAAACGGCAGCTGAGCTGACAGGCATGGGGTTGCTTTGCCTTTAAAATAATGCGAGGAAATTAGCAGCTCTGCAGTCATTAATATGCAAAAATGCAAATGAGGAGGTAATTAAGCTGCACTCCTCTGGAGGATATTTCCATCATAATGAATTCTATTGTCAGGGAAAAAGCAGCCGGGCAGATTTATGGAGCTTCCATGAATATAAAATCT
>NW_010115118.1:0-215 GCF_000699245.1 Pterocles gutturalis | reverse complement strand
GGACGGAGGAGGGCACAGGGCACAACGTCCCTGTCCCTTGTGCCAGCCTGGCCAGTGTCACCCATGGCCAAGGCAAGGTGACAGCCAGGGGACTTGGGGACCTGCAAGGAAGGGGAAAAAATTGCCTGTCCCTGCCCCCTCCCTCTGTGCCACATCCCCGACCAGGCGGCGGCACGTCGGTGTTGTCCCCTGCGGCACTGTCCCCTGTGGTGTCA
>NW_010115117.1:0-7059 GCF_000699245.1 Pterocles gutturalis | reverse complement strand
AGGGGGCTTCTCAGGACAGCCTCCAGCATATTTAAATTAATATTTATTTATAGATATGGATATATCTTTTTTTTTCTGTCAGTGGAGCATCCGTGTGTTTCCCTGGTGTGCTGAGACCCCATGGCTGACTCTCAGCATTTTTCCTGGCCAGCTGGGGCTGTGGGGGAGCCCCAGGGAGGCTGGGGCTGCTCAGGGCGCAGGGGGGCTCTCTCCCATGGGAAGGCTGGAGCCGGCAGTAAAATCAGAGCCTGGAAGTCAGGCAGTGGCCACTATTCAGCCAGCGGGAATGTGGGCTTCACCTTGCCACCCCTCTCACGCCCTCCCCCCCCCTCGGAGAACCAGGCATCATTAACCTTCTGAGTGCTTGAAATAAATTGGGCAAAATATCTGCTTTCTGAGAGGCCAGCACAGACTGTACACACTTCACAAAGCACGGCACATACTGAACAAGGTTAAGCTCTAAAACGCTGAATTATTTCTAAAGCTGTAGATATTTTACACAGGCTTGTACTTAACATATCCCTTCCAAGTAAGGAAGGAGTGCGAGGGCTGGGAGAGTTAATCTAAACTCTGTAATACTGTGTGGTTAAAAGCCTCTTTCATGCAACTGCGTTCATGAACTGAGCTTGGAATTCTTAAAAATCCAAATTATTACAAAGGAAAGGGTTTGGTGTTTGGCAAAATGACAAAGCCTGCCATTCACTCACCTCTTGTGTTGCTTGGCTTTACAGTGAGTCTCAGACAGGGCTCACAGCACAAGGGAGAGCCTAGAATATGTCAAAAGCATTTAAAGAGAAATTCCCAAAGATTTCAGGTTCCGTTATACAACCAGCTCCAACTTGAATGCTTGCTTTTGTGTGTGTGTGTGTGTGTGTGTGTGTGTGTGCGTGCCTCCACCTTATTCTTTTTTGTTAATAGCCTGATTGCTTTTAAGTTGCATGACAAGTCTCCAAAAACATACATAGCCTTTGTAGGGTTCCCCAGAACAGGGTGGTCTTAAACTCAGGTAGCAAACATCAATGTCAAATGATCAGATCTGGAAACATTAAATATGCAATCACAGGCATGTATAGCCAGGAGAGCTGACAGCTGAACTGAGACAGCCTGAACAGGTTCCACTTGTTGAAACTGTGAAGTGTTCTGAGGAATTGTGAAGGCATGAATAAGATGGAAATTCAGCTCTCCTCTTCCTACAGCGGTGCAGGAAAGTGGGTTAAATCCCAGTTTGTGTCAAACACCCGACAGTTAAGCTCAGTTTGTGCCAAACTCTCTTTAGCTTTTGTTATCTCATAGGAAATTGAACTTTCTCGTTCAGCCTGTGTGACATTCAGCCTCGAGGAGGGTGGGGACCCAAGCAAAATGTAAATCCCGGTAGCCCAAAACACTAGTCACATCCCCTTTTCCAAAAAACAATTTCTAACAAAAAATTGCAATAACTAAAGGACTTCTCCAGCCTAGCTGAGGCCTCAGTTTAACCGCTTTTGGAAGAAGCAATATCTAGGCATGTGTCCTCACTAGTTGTGCAGGGCCTCAAGCACTGATGCTCAGGGGCGGCGCTAAGGGGTCCCACAGAGAGATGGGAGGACATGGGTGTGCCAAAGCCTGGACCCAGGCACCCACCAGCACCCACCCCTTGGCCAGGACACTGGTGTGCCAGGGGCAGGCTGTGGGCTGGCTGGGACCAAATACACTGCAAAGTACATTTTTGCACTGCTGCACATGTAAATAATGGCATCTTGTTCAGGTATATCTCTCCCTATTCCATCCTCCTCCTTTTTTCCTAATATTGGGCATTTTCCACATGGACAAGCCTAGTGTGGAACCTGAGAGAGAGTCATTCCTGTTGTGTGCTGGGACAAAAGACCGAACTGCTCAAAGTTTGGGCTCTGCAACCCCAGAGCCATCCTAGGAGCTTGGGGGTGGCTGTGTCTGCTGCCGCCGGTCCCAATGCCACGTCTCCTGGCAACCTCCTCCAGCAGTCCCCCACTTTGTTTTAGGTTTCATGGCCATTGATGTTTCTGGATGAAACTCTCTGCAGCTTAGCCATTTCAAGGTTTGGTTTGTTTTTGTTTTGTTTTGTTTTTTTCAAATCGACCTCCACAGACTGCTTTCCACAGCACCGTGCTGCTTGTGCTGGCAGCGACCCAGTGACACTTGTGGGAGCATCGTCCTATACTTGTCTGCACTGAGACAGCACAGCCTCGCTGCCTTTTGATACTGTGTCTAACTCTGCATGTCTTGAACTGGGTTGGGAAGAGGGGAGCAGGAGCAGGAGCAAAGTTTGGCACTGTTCCTGCGGGTCCTGAGTATATAAAAAATGAAAAGAGGACTGAGAAAGTAGTTTGCAGAGTCAGCAATGGAGGTGTGCGCGAGAGTACTTGTGTGCTCTGCTACAGTAACTAATCCACTGAGGACATACAACCGCCAGTGCTTGCTAAGCCAAACTGTAAGTATTTAAAACATGCTCATGGCAACTCAGTAACACTGTAGCATCTTAAATTGCAATAGCTATACTACATGCATATCAGCATGTATCGGCTTATTTTAGCCTCAGTTTCCCGTTACAAACCCAGACTGAATGGTTGGTTGTTCGGACCAAGAGCTAGTCCTATTGTCCCAACAGGGCTGAGCACAGTAGCCTCTTGTGGATACTGGACTTTTCTCCCACCTCAGTCCAGCATAACTCACAGGTGTCAAACTGACTTACAGAAACGGAAATGCTGTCAAGTCAGACACAGCCGTGTCTGTCTAAAGCTGCAGTTGCTGTGAGTATCACTCCTATGCTTAACCTGTGGAGATGCCTGTTCTTAGTTCAGCTCTGCACAGATAGTGAAGAAAGATTTATTTCATTTATTAATTTTGTGATGTCACTTTATAGGAGGAGATTGTTGCAAGCAGCAAGACAGCTTACTGTCTACTTTAACCTCACAAATTAGTGTAGTATCTTGTAATTGTCCCTTCAAAATCCAAAAGTGGTGAAATAGAGATTATTAATTTGGTTTTTTTATAAGATCAAGGGGTTTCTATGTGTAAAATGAATAACTGAAGCCAGATGCACTAGAAACATACCCAGATTCAGCATCACTGATTTTTCTCCAAAGGAAAATCAAGAAATGGTATTCCCAGCTCTTGAGATTCTGTTGGAACCTCCAGACACTGCGATATCTGTTTGTACAGTCTCAAGAACACATGATGAACTGTGAATTCAAACTGGCCGGCATCTCTACTGAGTAGACAAAGGAAAGAAAACAATGCTGTGTGTGCAGTTCGGCACAAAGGTGATTTTTTTTTTTTTTTTTTACCCCTGGAAACTTCCAAAGAGTCAGAGCTCCCAGAATTCAAAATCCAGAAGCTAAAAAGTTGTTTGTTTGTTTGTTTGTTTGTTTTTAAGGTAGCTCATGCTTTTCCTTGGAAGACAGACCTAGTATCATGATACATTTAGCTGGCAGTACCCTTGTGATGATAACCCAACCGCCAGCTATGTGTGGAGAAGATGCCCTCTCGTTAATTATGTGCAGGACCACCTACCTCTGGTATGGGAGAGCTTATCAGGCCTGTGTGGCAGGCAGCTGGCTTCCTCCTGGCAAGCTGGCTACAGTGGCTCTTCTTGCTGAAGGCACTGGGTGGCCAGCAGGAGTGGAAGTGGGAAGGATGAGATGACAGGAGCCAGCTGAGCTGGGAATCAGAGAAGTGGTGAAGGACCACCACAGCTGCCGTGGGAGAGCAGAGGTAAGGCTGGCTGCAGGGCAGGGTGGGTGTGTGGGCAGATTTGGGTGGCTGAACTAAATCTGGGGCGTGATGAGCATGTGTTGTGGTGGAACTGTCATAGGGCTGTTGGAGGTGAAGGTGTTGGCCACAAAGCTTCCCGGTGCTTGGTTGGCTTAGCTGGTGGTGTCAGCTGTCACCTAACCACAGGTGAGGATGAAAAAGTTGAGTTAGAAAGCAAAAAAGCCACAGTCTTCCCCCTTAAAACAAATCTGAGGATCTGACTGTGGTTTTCCAGCCTTTGGGATCTGCAACACCCAACATAAAAAAACTGAGTATTTGCTGGCATTCAGCTCTAGGCATTGGTGTTATTAACCACAGTAGCTGCAGTGAATACTGCCTGTTGGGTTGCTGTGTTTCCTTATTTGTTGGTGCTATAGGAGAGACTTTGAGCTCTTCTGGAGAGTCAGGGGAACAATGTGGTGAAACATGGTGCAAGCAATCCTCTTCTTTCTTCTCCCCCTTGGGTAAAACAATTAATTTGTTCAGAGTTCCTAGTTGGGTTTTTAAACACAGGGCGATGTGCGTAATCAGATCAGTTGCCATGGTGTTCCACCTTTGCAGCTAATGGTGTGAAATGCAAGCTCTAGCAGCACTGTACAAAGCTGCTGTGCCAGTGCCATGGAAGTAAAACAAAGCTGCAATTATTGCAAGACACCACGCAATGCTATGGCCAACAGCGTGCTGTATAGCTGTTTGTATGACATATACATGAAGGAAAAGTGACCTGTCATTAAAAAAAAAGGTATGTGTCACATACATTGATGATCAAGCTTTTCCATAGTGTTGTTGAGGATTATCCAAGCTGTAAGGGAAAATGCTTTGGCACTAAGAGTTGTATGCAACGGTCCAGATCCTCCTGAGAGGCACTGGGCAGATCCTTATTGCCTCTTGGTGGCCTCTTGGTGGCCTCCATGCAGCCATCCATACAGAAAGAGTCTGCAAGGACTCCCAGTCGTGGGCAGGCACCTAAATGTGCTGGGGGACAGTCAGGGGGCAGCTGGGAAGGGCTGGTTTGCAGAGTGGGGCATGCTCATGGCTGCCCTCCTACCACCCCTCACCAGTGCTGTGACCATGCCAGGGATACCTGTGGCACTCGATATATGAACCAGGTCCAGAGACTGCAGCAAGGGGTCCAACTTGAATACTCCTCTATTAAATGTGAGGATTAATGGTGCAAAAGAAGGGCTAAAGAACAGACTGTGAAGGTACACGTGCTCTTACAGCGCTACATAAGCAGTGGCTATGTTCTGGTGCTTTTGCTGGCTTTTCTCCTTTTCATGTGGCTTTCCTCAAGTAGGCTGAGTTGTAGGTTGGGTGTATTTAGAGGTTGTCTGAAGGGGCCACGTTTAGGATTAGCAATAAGCAGCTTGCATTGCATAACTTGTCTGAACACTGTGTAGTTCAGCTTTTTAAAAAATAGCTTCAAAATTAACACTGAATTTGTCCCTGGACAGTATTTCTTCAGTCTCAAACAACTCTAATTGAACAATTATGCTACGAACTTACATTAAGGAAAATGAACACTACTTGTTATCTTGACAGATTTTTAGCATCCAAGTTGCAAGGACTGTAAATCAGAAACAATTTCTCTCTTGTCAGGATTAAGTTCAATTTAAAATAGTTAGAATTCTGGTTTAGCACAGTCACATCCTGTCTGTAGGCTGCTGTGCTTACCTGTGAGGCTGATAATGCTTTGTCCTAATAAGATTGCCAACAGCTTAGCTGTGAAATTCAAACTTTTGCAACACGTTGCTGAAAAGGTGAAATTCTGTAATCTGGCAGGTAAGTAATGCTGCCATAAGCATATGTACTACGTGGCTGAACACTCATCCATTTGCAATGCTAGAGCTTTGTCAGAGGTGTATTTTCCTGGTTAGGCAGGGACCACTAGCCTTGTAAAACTAGTGCTGGCTTCCTCTTCCAACCTAGTTGCTTCCCCCAATGATTCTTCAGGTTAAAAGGACAATGTATCTGGTGCTTCTGGATGTGACTGCTCCTTTGAACGCTCTGCCTTTGGGAGGACTGGATTTTATTTTTTGACACTGCCGTCTGCTTTATCGCAAGCTTATGTGGTTGCTTTACTGCACTTGTCAGGGATTTGATATTTAATGACTGGTTCTGTCTCATACAAAGGGACCACGACGGGTGCTCTGCTGCTGCTGGAATACTGCTTCTCTGTGCCCTGTCTGCTGATGCACTGAAGTGTTCTGGTTCAGGAATAACGAATGTGAGCAGCCCTGAGTGCCTGCAGGGGTAGTTTTGAGGTATCTCTGCAGAACAATTAAATTAATGCAACCCTTAATCACACAGCTCTCTGCAGAAAGGTATTATTGCAGTTTCTTCACAAGTGACTCCCCAGGACCTCCTGTTTTTCTGTGAAGGCTAGGTCCTTTTTACCTCAAGTGCAGCCCTGCTTTCTGCACAGCTGCACTGGGCAGAGAACCAGTTAGAGTGCAGTCAGGGACGGGCTGTAGAAATCACACCCCCTTTTTTTTAGAATCTGAGTGGGATGTGTCTGAAAGAGAGAAATGGAACCCAGGAAAACTCCACCTTTGCTTGCCAAAATGTACCACAGAATTGTGTTTCAGTAAGTGGATAAAGTATTTAACATCTCAAATCTTGGCAAAACAACTTGCCTACTTTTAACAGTATGTCCCTCTAAACATGACTGTTGCTTTGGCCTTAGCTTGTGCACCTAGCTGCTTCTGAGTTTGTCAATCTTTTCAGAGCTGGCTTCTCACCCAACCCTGTTCATGCTGATCTTTGAAGTCAGCGGTCATCTGCTCTACAGAAACAGGACTGGACTGGCTTGTTTAGCTTGTGAAATCTTTGTAAGCAGCAAGTTTTTTCTAGGACTTGCTGTTTAGTGAAGTCTCAGTTGTACCTTATTTTGGTATAAATATCTGGTTTTCTAGTTGGGCAATTTTGGTGTAACTTTGACATTTAGGTGTTACAGAAATTGGTTTGAGGAAGGAAATAGCTGTGTCGTGGTGTTTGTGTCCTTTGAAAAACTTTAATGTACCAAAACACGTGAGCAGCCCCCAGATGCTCTCATCTCCTCAGCTGACAGATGTCACGCCCATTGTTCAGCAGTGTAACGGTGCTGCAGGTGCTACAGGACCTCGACGAGAAAAGAGTTACTTGAGTTTCTTGTCATAAAATAGTTACCACTTTATTGGAGAGGAAAAGAGGAAAGCTGACAAATCCGAGGGACCCCGCTGGCGGCTGGGTGCGGGAGGCAGGGCTGGGCGGGCAGAGCAGGGCGAGGCCCCGGGACAGCGGCCGCGCTCC
>NW_010115116.1:6871-35162 GCF_000699245.1 Pterocles gutturalis | reverse complement strand
CCTGGGGGACTCCACTAGATACAGGCCTTGTTACAGACTGTGTAATGTTGTGCCTGTCTCCACAAACTTGGCAAATAGGAGATTGCTGGTGCAGCTTTTCTGCCAAAAGGGATATTATCATTACGAAATCTGTTCCTGAAAACAAAATTGCCTCTCTCTGTTGTAAGTTAAACTTTATCAATAATAGGTATTTATGCATAAAATGTAAGATTATATATAAAAAGAACATTTAAAGTGACAGTTTATCTAGATAAAGTGTATATATAAAACTACATATATTTTATTTATTTAAACTGTCAGTTGATTTGTATGCTTATATGTAATTATATATTTTTATATCTTATTATTTCTGCACAGGTGATGACATCTATATAGATAAAACTGTTAGTGAAAACAGAGTTTAAAGCTCTTGAGGGTATATCTACAACTGCAGCAAAAATTTCTTGAGCCCACAGCAGTGCAGCTTCTCATGATCTTTATTTACGTAAAACAAATTACTTACATTCTTATTTTCTGGCAATTCACCACTCTTCATCTGTGTCATAATTTGTTCTAGCTTTGAAAGCAATTTAAACAAGTGTGAATCTTGTAGGAATAATATTATTTCAACTGATACTCCATTGCATTAGAGTCCAAGAGCCTCTCTCACATTGTCATCTTACTGCACAAACACCTTCTAAAGAAAGTAATTTTTTTGAAGAGGTGTGTTTCAAGTGCAGGGTAGACAAAACCTCCTCTAGCTGTGCAGTCTGGATTTTTCTGTATCTTGGTAATCAAAATATGTTGTGAAGAGACTGCCAGAAGGGAATCTTACTAATATCAATCTAATTATTAACTAGCTAAATAATATTTATCTTATTAGTAAAGAAGCTCCTCTTCAGGGGATCTAGAGGTCTGACCAAAGAAGCAAGCATATTCTAGTGAAGGAAAAAGGGCAGGTCTGATGTCTTTAGAGGTAGAACAAATAGTATTGTGCAGTGTGCATGAGACTCTTCTGGCATGTGTCTTGCATAAATTTGCGTATCAGCAGTGTTTACAGACTGTTTACAGCAGTAGGGAAGGAAGTTCAAGGGAGAATTCAGCCAGGAAGTCACGACCTCCTGGAGAGGGACTAGTGTCAGCGCAGTCAATATTCAGGTGAGCGTGTTTCCTCTGAGAGAAGCTGGAGTATTTTTTGGCAGATACTAAAGCATGAAGTTAGGAGAGTTTCTGCTCCAAACCGTGCAGTGGTGAAGTACTAACTCAGTCACCTACAACCAACCCAAAGCTTGCTTCAGGATCGATATTGCCAGAGTTTCCTACTTCTGTGAATCTTTCAGCTGTGGTAGATTTGATGATGTATAGTCTTTGCATACCACAGTAAAGCAGCTGTTTTGTATGCCAGTTCTGTGTTGATTACATACACCTAACTTTCTTCTGTTTTCCCTGATTAGTGCCAAGCACTAATTGTGTTAGTGCTGCTTAGGCTATGAGACTTCTGTTTTCCCGATTACTCTCCTTGGGAATAATAGTTCCACCATATTAATGGAGTATATGCAGTCCTCTTCATGCTGAATTATACTGCAAAGTCTGAGTTATGAACTTCAGATGATGTAATAGAAAGAAAATACAGTTTTTCCAAGTTTTCTAATTCTTTACAGACATGAAGATTCTGATGAATCAAAAGAAATAGTCAGGGTTGTAGCAGAAATCTTGCTGTGATATGGGGCCGACTTGATAAGAAGAATTTATTTAGCTATTATGTGAAAAGTTATAGTTTTTTCCTTATAGTTGTCTGCCAACCCTTTTGTTAAGACAAAGAGAAATGCAGCTCTTGTTTCTGTTCCTGTTTTCTAGGGATTCCTAATAAATTCAAAACCAGAGAATGCATGTGAGCCTATAGCCCCACCTCCACTGAAAGACAACTCCTCTGGTGCTTTTATTGTGTTAATTCGAAGGCTTGACTGCAATTTCGATGTCAAGGTAAGATTTTTTTGAAATTATTTTTATTTTTCCCCTCTCTGTTTTGAGGTCTTATAAAATTTACCGGTGCTTCAGAAAAATATCTATAGCTAACAGCAGGATAGATACTGATGTGAAGGGAACGGAGAATTTTATTGTCTACAGGCAGATAGAACAGTATTGAAATATTATTTAGTTTAAGATTACCTGTTTGTGAACCAGCTTACGTGGCAAATAAGGATGACGGATGCTGCAGTTTATAATAGAAAACATTCAGTAGCAGTATTGGCTTTCCTTTACCAGACCCTGTGCTGACAGGGATCACAGGGGAGCTTAGCAAACGGAGGTAACCTAAAAGCACCCAAAATCAGCAAGCCATTTTCCTGATCTGTTTTTGTTTTAAATAGCTCGATCATCTTGTGGCTTACACTGAGATGCCATGAACAGTGGTAGTGTCACAGCTGGTTGATGAGGAGAGGAAGACAGTGTGCTGCTGGGCAGAAACAGGCACAAGTGGCAGGATGGGAATGTTTTTAACGGGTACAACAGCTAGATGCTATCTTATGAAGTATTTATACTATAAAAATTTGACCTCCAGCTGAAGTGGAGTGTTCTCCGAGTTATTTTAAAAATAAAAAAATCAGGATCATTTTTGTTTTACTTGAATACATGGTTTTCTTGATAACGAACCTGATATATGGGGCAGCAGATGATGCCTTAAAGAAAAAGGGCTCTTCAATTTGTTGTTGACTTTCATGAACTAAAAGGAGATCCAATGGTATTTGCTGCTGTGTGCTATGTTCAGTTACGTGGTATTGTGATTACACATGTAAATTCTACCCAGACTGTAGATTACAGCTGTAGAGGCAGCCTCACTGCTCGTGTAGTCTGACTGCGCGTCAACCTCGGGAATGTCCCGTGTTTTGTACCATGAATCCTGTCACCCCATGTGTATAAGGTTTAGCAAGACAAGGAAGGGCAAATGATTACTTGTCTTTTTCACGTCCTCTTTGCCTGTTTAATTGCTGTCCCTAAATTGATGGAACAGTATTACTCCTGAAGACACAGTTAAAGTAACAAGTCATAATTTTTCTAGTGGAATACATTTTTAATCAGCAATACAGCAAATGCTTGTTCACCGAAAACAACTTGTTTTGTTGAAGTCAGCATTATGACTGAGCCTTCAACTTTTTTGCTCTGGTGCTAAACCGGAAAAATCACATCTCTTGCTGATCACAGAACCCTGAGATTCTGAGAAGCTTTGGAAAGCTGCTCAGCTAAAGGAAAGAGTTAAGCAGGGGGAAGACATGCAGAATTGCTTTTCCGCATAGCTATCAACTTAGTAAATGTAAACTCTTAATTTTGCACGTTTTGATTTGCCACACACAGTCCATGAGTGTTCCTTGCAGAAAGTGGAAGCTTGGTACGTTATAATCGAGGGATTTCCATGGTCAGTTCCTTAAGGGTTAGCTCACTCTAGCTCTGTGTGTAGGCATTTTTTGGTTATGTTTTGTATTTCGTGTAAAATCCATGGAAAAGTAGATGCCCACGTGTTTCTTTGTTATACTAAAAGCAAGATAGAAAGTGGATCAGAAGTTCCAAGGTGAGCACGGGTATCCCTGTACTAATTCACTTTCATATTTTGTTGTTAATAGCATTGCAATATTACATTGTGTAATTTCATACATACTGCGGCATTTTGTCCAGAAGTTTCTGCCAGGAAGTGGCGTGTGCACTGGGATGTGAGTTATATTACATACCAGCTGCTTGACTGGCAGGATGCGGATTTTTTTTAAAAAACTGCAGGGTTTTTTTTACTGCAGTTTATTTTAAAGTTCCGTCTATCCTGTTTTACAGGGGAAACTACAAATACAGGCGCATTGCTGTTTCTTCTTGTTACTGTGTGTGAATCTGTGCTAGGCCAGAACCAGCCTCTTTCCTTCCATCTCTCTCTTAACATCTAGCGATTTCTTACAGGAAAAAATATGTCATAGTAGGAGAAGGGTAAGGCTGGAAGCAAGTGGAAGCAGTTCAGTGCCTTTTGGAATGTGGCTTCTCACTTGTTACAGCTGATTTTTACTTCTGCTTGTGTTGGTGACCAGTGTGGGAAGTGACTTGTCAAGAGAGGCTGGTGCTGTGCTTTCAACTCCTGCATAATTACAGAACTTCTTTCTCCAGCCTGCATTTAGGGTCTGGTCATCAGTGACTCTCAGATATGTTGTTGACTGCATGTAGGAAGGATCACATATTTTCTGCCTACCTAAAAGGATTGTTTGGCAAAATAATCATCATGTAAAATTGTGTTGCATATGGAAAGATTTATTAGAATGGTCTGGGATGATATGTAATTTAAGTAAATGATACCTCGCTATGTTAAAACTGCCTCTTTAGTCACAAAAGCTAGCAAATACATTATTGAACATTACATCCTTTTGTGTATGTGCTATGGATATTTTCTGTAGCGATGTCATACTGGCCAAACTCCCAGCCATGCATTTATGTTTACATCTAAGCCTGATTTTTTTTAAGTATTGGGATTTCTCAGGGTGTCTGCGTTTTCCAGTAACATGGTTCTGCTGTTTGGAATATAGTTGTTGGGGGTGTGGGGAGAGAATCTGAGTTGATGGCTCTCTGAGCCATGTAACAGTAAAGAGTTGGCAGCTTGTGCTGAGGGTGCCTGGTTGTGTTTGTGCTGATGTCACTCTTTACTCAAGCAACTCTGTGTCAACTAAATACCTGGTAGGCATATTTATGTGTGGTTTTACACAAACACCACCATTTTATAATCCAATAATTAAACACAGGCCCTATGTTATGTGGCAAAGTGAACTAAAATGTTTCCTTAAATAATGTAACTGTTTAGTACCTGTCCTGCAGTGCATGTCAGTGGATAATGGACAGCTGTTAAACACCTCTTTGGCACATGATGTTAAAGAAATAAAACAAGCAATCAAAAAACATTAATACTGCATAGAAACTGTCAGTAATAACCATAGCACATTTACATGGATGTGAAGATTAAGAACCTGTGATAGCCAGGGAGCCTTAAAGCTCAGATCTCTGTGAACTTTTGTATTCCTTTATTCAGTTTCAACACTTGGTGATTCATGATGTGTTATCAGTGATGACTCTGGTACTGCCTTTCTGTGTTACAAGCTCAGATACCCAGATGTTCAGTGCCTTTAATCCTTTCCTTGCCTTACTTTTGACTGTTTTATTTAAAATGTGCATGCCATTTTTCTTGCCTATTTTTGCTGATGTGCAGCATGCAAGAGGGCTTTATATTTCAAGCTTGACATAGAGAACCATTTTCTAGAGTGATCAGTGGAATTTTTCTAGCTTTACAACTCAAGTTCCTTGTTCTTATTTGTCTCTTGAGGTCTCTTGGCTATGTGTATGTATGCATGTGTGTATATATGTGTGTGTGTGTATATATATATACGTGTATAAGTTTTTCCCTCTCCTAGTGTTGAGGGTAGAGGTCCTGAAAAAAAGCACCAGAATTTTTGCCTGGGTTTTTCAGATCTGGTGATGATAGCCTGCTGTAAAAGAGAGATGGTGGTGATTTCCTGGTGAATCAGTGTAGGACAGGTTTCCGTAAGATTGGTTTGTGTGTATGTTTGTTTGTTTTTAAGAGTGGTCCTGTAGTTGGTGTTTGACTGGTTAATAAAGCTGTTGTGATGCCATAATATGCAAATACTGCAACTGTTTTCCAATTTCAAAGGTATTTAAAGCTGTGATCTTTCGGTCAGTTGTATTTAGTGGTTGTATCTTTGCCTGTTATAAAAATATGTATGTGTATTGCAGTCTCCTTAAATAAATACATGCATCTAAATGGAAATAAAAGCTGTCACCATGTCGCATACTAGTTCAATTCAGAGCAAGTCTTTCCAGCTATAGCCAAGCTTATTACTTAGTTTTAAAGAGGAGTTGGATATGGGATAAAACCCAAATGTTCCTCAAGCTTCTCTAGTGCTTTTGGCATCTTGTGATGAGTGTTTATACTATTGTGGATGCATTAGAAGTAATGTCTGTGGTGAATAGCTGTAACTTAAGTATGTTTCCAGTAGCGATACTCACTGCAGTGGATGCCTTTTGCATGGACCTTGGGTTTTGCTTGTATTGACAAAAAACCCAGTAGGTATCAGAAATGTAACTGGTAGGCAATAGATTTGGAGTTTTTAACCCATATTTGTAATTTTCTGCTTTTCCATGAGAAAGCTTCTGATAGCTGGGCTGTCAGGTAAGATATTTCCACATCTCTAAAGGCACAGAAAGATACTACTCATGTGATTTCATGAGCTGTCAAGTGGTAATTTCTAGTTTACCAGAGTGAGTACCTTTATTTTCCATTATGGTTAAATATTATTTTTATCTACCCATAGGAAGTTTGTAATCTTTTTTTTAATATATGTAAAAACTTAACTGTCTACAGACAATATTGAATGATTTTTCTAGAAAAATAACATAATTACAGAAGTGCAAGAGTAATAATATGATTTTATTTTGAAAGGTGATATTAGTTTTATAAGTGCAAATGAAGTTCTGGTAATATTTATAGCTTCCTGAAAGTGTACCTTGTCTTAGGACAGACAGGGTACTATATTTTGAAGCAGTAGTCTTTCTAATAAGTACTTTGTGTGGCTTACAGGTTTTAAATGCACAGAGAGCTGGATATAAGGCAGCTATAGTTCACAATGTTGATTCTGATGACCTCATAAGCATGGGATCCAACGACAGTAAGTACAGGTATCACTTCTTCTCTCCTGTTTGAAAATCATTTCGCCCACTGGAGTATACGGTTATACAGTATTAAAATCAGTATAAAGTATTATGATGAACTCTCACTTAAAAAAAAAAAACCCTAAAAACTAAAACAGCAAAGCCACCACCACCACCAAAAACCACAGAAGAGCCCACCTGAACCAGAAATTCTGCTGCTTTTAGCATTTTAAAATGGGAGATGTTTGTATGAGAATGTATGTGTATACTTGTGAATTATTTGTGGAATTAAGCTTGTACTTTATCTGAGTGCTTTTTTTTTGTTTTTCCTTTAAATTATAGTTCAACTGTTCTGGGTTAAATGTTTAAATTTGAGAGATTTTTATGACTGATGTGGAAAATAGCTGATGTGTTGTTAATTAAGTAGAAATATAGGAAAAGTAAAAAAACTACACTTTTGGAAGGAAAGCAAACTTTAAAATATGACTTTTTAGTATTTGTTAGTGCTTCCATTTTGTTGTTGCACTGTTGTGTACTTTTTTCTGTCCTTTGGGCAAATGGATTCTAATTTCATATGAATACATATTATATGTACAAATTTTCACTTTTTCAGTTGGAAAAAGAACGTTTAGAGAGCAGTGTGCCATTTTCTGATTGATCCTGATGCTAGCTGTTCTGATTTTAACCTTTCATGGAGTCACAATGTTCAGAACATCTTGTAATCTACCTAAAATGTTGGGTTTGTTTTATGGTATGTGTTTTTTGTCTACAGTGCTGTTACAACTTTGTGTGACATTTCTGTATCTTGTCCAGTTTTTGAGCTTGCTCAATATGGAAAAGAACATAAATGAGAAAGCAAACAAAAAGAAAGCCTACAGAGGGAAGTAAGGACAGGTAGCCTGGGGGGAATACGGAGAAGCTGTCCGAATAGCCAGGGATCAGGTTAGGAAAGCTAAAGCCCTGAGAATTGAATCTGGCCAGGGATGTCAAGGACAACAAGAAGAGCTTCTATAGGTACATTGGTGATAAAAGGAAGACTCAGGAAAGCGTGAGCCCTCTCCAGAAGGAAACGGGAGACCTGGTGAATACGGATATGGAGAAGGCTGAGGTACTCGAGTTTTTTTGCCTCAGTCTTCACTGGCAAGTGCTCAGGCCACACCGCCCAAGTCACAGAAGGCAAAGGCAGGGAATGGGAGAGTGAAGAACCATCTGCTGTAGGAGAAGATCAGGTTCAAGACCATCTCAGTAAACTGAAGGTGCAGAAGTCCATGGGACCTGATGAGATGCAACCACAGGTCCTGAGGGAACTCGCAGATGAAGTTGCTAAGCTGCTATCCATCATGTTTGAGAAGTTGTGGCAAGCTCGTGAAGTTCTCGCTGACTGGAAAACAGGGAGAGACAGTTGCATCCAGTTTCTTGAGGCTGAAGTAAAGATGTGGGATTTGTTCATTCTCTTCTTTCTTCTTTTTGACCTTTTCTAGCCACAGCTGTTTCCAGTGTGTTCATTCATGTTTAGGATGAAAAGGAGGGAAGAAAGATTAATTAAAATTTACAGTACCAGACCACAAAATCATATAAGCTGCCAAAAATTCTGGAAATCAATGGAGCTGTGTGACTTTATCAAGTCTCTGAGTAAGAATGATGTCCTGGTTAAACTTCCTCTGATGCCTCTTTGTGTAAAAATATTTTGGTTTTATGCTCCCTTTAAATATTCCGTTAAGAACTTTGATTTCTATAGCTGCAATAAAGTCCCTAGTTATTCAGTAGGAAAAATAATACCACTTCTTATATGATGTGAAGATGTAGCATGCATATGCATCAGGCTATTTGCCATTATGATAAAACATGTCCTCCCATTGTGATAGTCTCATAATGTTTAAGTCTTATGTCTTAAAAGTGCCCATAGAGTGTCTGTGTAAAATATTTTATTTTCCTGCTTTTTTTATACAGTTGAGATTTTAAAGAAGATTGACATTCCTTCTGTCTTCATTGGCGAGACGTCAGCTAATTCTCTTAAAGAAGAATTCACGTACGAAAAGGGGTAAGTTACCTCATGCGCAGCTGTGTTATTCCTTGCATTACATTGTTGCCTCTTTTTAATATTCATAGATTTAAAATAGGATGTTGTGATGACAGAGGCTGTAGGAATTCAAGGTAAAACCTTGAACCTGAGAGTAATGGGCAGAAGGCATTTAAAAAATGAATATAAACTTCTTTCCTGCAAGAGGGTTGCCATGTATTTATCAAATGTTACTCCTTTCACTTTCATAAGGCATTAAACATATGTGTTTAGCTCTTGATCTATGTTGTTGTGCACAGCTAGGTATTTCTTTAGTGTGTCTAGTGATAACCTTTTTTTTAATTGCATTTATTCTTTAATTGTTCATTAATTTCTAACCTATTTAGAGAGTGTTATCTTTTTGTCCCCACAGTGGCCATGTTGTGTTAATCCCAGAGTTCAGTCTTCCTTTGGAGTACTATTTAATCCCTTTCCTAATAATCGTAGGGATCTGTCTTATTCTCATCGTCATATTTATGGTAAGTTCCTTCTTTTAATAACATTTTTTTGTATCAAACAGATCATCATAGAACTGTCGCTTTCAGAAGTTAAATGAAGGGAAAGGAACAGTAAAGGAATGGTGAAAACTTTGTGTGCTGTACATACCTGTAATCCTTTATTTACTCAGTACAATAAACAGGTGCAGAATCTTGGCAAAAGGATATCGGGGCCCTTAGTTATATTCCAGGTAGAACATCCTACTTAAAAAGAATTGTCCTCACTGCTGCGCTTCCAGTGCACAAGCGCTTTCTTTCCCCATAAGGAATGACCTGTCCTTGTGCTCTTGTACAGTGAGAGTATGTCCCACCTCACCAAACTTGTCCTGCTTCGTAAAAATTAGTCCCACGGTTCCACAGTGCAGGTCTCACCGTTTTGTACTGCAGGTGTAGTTAGTAGTCAGTCAGCAAGCTCAGAGCTTGTTACAGCATCTAGCATATATCTTACAGCATGTACGTTACCGTTACCTGTAGAGGTTCTCACTTGGGCACGTGTCTCCTATAAAAGGTAAAATAGCATAGCTATGTATTATTTCAGAATGCTTAGCATCAACTGTTCTGTAACGTTTTCTTAAAATATTTCTTTCTGTGTTAGTGTTTTTTGCACTGCAAGTTAGTTATTTCATGGACGATCCTGGGCACATCTGGCACAATCATAATTGCAGCAGCTCTCTGAAAACAAAGCAGAAGTGATCAACTAGAGAGGATGTAAAATCCACTAATGCTTTGACCTTTGGGTGATAACCTTGATCATAGAGGACTTTGTCTCAGTTAATTAGGTGAACATGTAGCCTTATCGTTGTACCCTGAAGGTCAGCAGTTTGAGGTAAGGGGAGATGGTATTTCTAAAGGAGAGCAGTCACCAGGGATAATATTCTGTGAACGTCTGTTGTTCTAAGACTATTGATGTTCCAACTTGAGCTTCACTAATAATCTGCTTCTAGTGCACCTAAGTTGAAAATTCAGACAATGTACTGGTTATCTAAGAAATGGAATGAGGAAGGCTGTGAAAGGAACTGTGGTATCATTTTGAAAATCGTAAGTACTGGCTTTGCATCCTATCAAAATATGGTGTGAAGCAGAGATCTGTCATTTTTCAGAAAGATACTGATTAGGGAATGAAGAGAAAGACAATAAGAGTACTTAGGGGGGCCTCTTATTTAAAGAGTGATTTAGAAGGTTACCCTTGAAGAGAAAACTTTGGAAGGAGGAAGGAACTCATGAAAACTGTAATCATGAGGAGCATGAGCTTAACATTTATCATGACCACAACTGTGGAAATTCGGAAATAAGAGATGTTTTTTACTCTCAGGATGTGTCTTCAAATTTTGCTTCAGAGTCTTTCACTAGTTCAGTTGCTTTTGGTTTTAGATGTTAAGTTAGTTGCAAAAATTCCCGATGGACTTAAGTGCTGTCATCTGCAGGTCAAGAAATGAACTAAATTGCAGACTAATTTGCACCAATCACTTCAGCAAGAAGCTGGAGTTATGCAACAAACACAAGGCTAATCCCTCTGAAAAACCACCTCTCCTTAGAATTGCAGATTTTTCCCTCACTATGAAAACAGCAGTTTTCTGCATCAAAAGTGGCATTACAGATGTTACAGGAGTAAGCTAAACAAATTTGTGAAGTGTTTGTCTTTAGGGCATAAGTGAGTTGTCTTGGCAAAAGCCATAGAATCAGTGAATGGTTTGGGCTGGAAGGGACCTCTAAAAAGTCATCTCATTCAACCCCCCTGCCATCTGCAGGATGCCTTCCACTAGATGAGGTTACTGAGAGCCCCATCCGACCTGACCTTGAACACTTCCAATGATGAGGCACTGTTCCAATGTCTTGCCACCTGCATCATAGAAACTTTCTTCATCACGTCCAGTTTCAGTATGCTGTATTTCATAGATACCTATTCTTTTAAATTTGCCCTTTAAGGGCTAGTTCTTGTATGCATGCCAGTACTCTAAATTAAAACAATTTTTACTTAATGTGTGAATTTGAGTTCCAGGTTCCAAGTAAAATATCTAGGGAAGAACCATCTGTACAATCCAAAAGGAATAAACAGATGCTAGGTAGGATTAGCCATGAGAAGGGGAAATAAATGGAAATGTAAAAAAGGACATGTCTATAAACTGATTAAAAATTTATTTTTCCAAATGTGTCCCAGATAAAAAAGCAAAGACTTTGAGAGGTGTGGATTTCTCTTCTGTCAGTGTCAATAGGTAGTCAGTGCTACCATGAATGGTTCCTTCCATGTTGTAGAATCATGCTGTAGAGAAAAACTAGACAGGAATCAGGAGAAAATTATATATTTTATATATATGGTCCTAATGATACTTATCCATAATATACACACAGTCATACTTTTAAAAAAATAATCTGTTGTGAAGTATATCAGTGCCTTTCAGGGATTCCTTAAGTAGGAGTTACTAATGTTGTTTATAATATTAGTACTCTCTGTGTTTACCTTATCCACAGTGTAGGTAGCTGTAGAGCACCTCTGCAAATTTCAATAGACTTGGTAGTGTGTGTGCTTTGGTTAAGGCCATTTTTTGTTCGTTTGTCATCATATTTGAAAAAGAATGCCATATCACAGATGCTAGAACTAGAATCTGAACAGAAATAGCATTAGGGACTCAAGAAAATGGAAACACAATCTTTAGTATAGCTAAAGACAGCAAGTAACTGTGGCTTGAAGGAACCCCTTTACTCTTCTCCAAACTACATCTAGATACTATGAAAACATTTCTGATCAACATGGCAATAATCCTCTAAAAGAGTTGTAATAATCTAAAACTGCAAGCAAAACCAGTCAAACTTAATGAATTGTGTTTTTCTCTGAAATGTACCATTCCGCTGTATATGAGCCTTGGTAGAGGATTGCAGCAGTGGCCATTCTTTTATATATGTGGACATAACTTTTTGTTTTTCCTTTTACCTTTCCAAAAAGCGCCTGTGTATTCTCAATTTCAAGTGCTGTGGTCATCAAGAACATCCTTCAGGCTTGTTTGGCTTCATCCTCGAGTCCAGGCAAGGGTAGAGTGATTCAGTTTGAGCTGGGGTTCCCTTTTGACTAATGTACTGTGAAGACTCATAAATCAAAACTTTTGTTGTTCTTTTAACTTACTGTTCATGGTGTTTTATTTATGTCTGTTTCCAGATCACAAAATTTGTGCAAGACAGACACAGAGCAAGAAGGAATCGGCTTAGGAAGGATCAGCTTAAGAAACTTCCTGTACATAAATTTAAGAAAGGTGAGTGGATCGTTCTTTGTCTAACTAATTAGACCCCATTGTGTTTAACACCAAAAAAACCTTAAATTGAGGGGCTTTGTAGTTTTGGAAATAATTTTCAGTGCACTTGAAATAGATAGTTGAGTTTGGAGTGAAAGCACAAAGAAGTTTGGCTTGACCCTGCTCTCACTGAAATAGAGGAGTTCTAGCGTTTCTTTAATGGAAGCAGAGCAGGCACCATATGCAGAGTGTGGCTGAGAATTCAAATGTTGCTTAATGTACTTCAAAATCAGTACAGAGTCCACAAAATTTATTTTTGTGCTTTCCTTAACAGTGACCACAGCAGTCAGTCGCTGTGCTGCGTTATCTCCATTGTTTGTCTGGAAACCAATAAATACCAGTGGCACATAAGTTGCCTGATATTGTAGAGACTCTGAAAACTAAACTATCTTGCAGGTATAATTTGTCTGCTTTTCTAGTGGAGCGGTCCTTTCATTCAATCACAATACTTCTGTGAGGGCAAGAGCGATTGAAATTTAATGTCAAAATACTTGCTGTTGTGATTCTTCGTAGTGATTAATTTTAACATCTAATTACAAGGTAGTAAATAAAGCTGTAGTAAGTTACTTTTTTCAATGGAATAGAAAAGCTGCCTTACATCTTTCTCTATTTTAGTCTGCTCGTTAAAAGTAGAAAAAAAACCTGCTACATTTCATCTACATTTTGTTTTTTAAATGTGTTACCATTTTACCATCTGATTGTTCATTCATACAAGCTATTGCAAGGTTTGAGAAGAAAAGGTGTAAAAAGTGCTTAATTGAAATGATTGATTATTGCATAACTCCTGTCAATAGAGCATGCATTTGCCGAGGCACAAAGACCACGTTAGGGGATGTGCCTGGATCAAAGGATAGGACCACTGACTGTTCTTTGCCCGTGATAAAGCCAACCTGCATTATTAATGACACTGCTCTTGCTTTGTGCAAAGCAGATGTTCAGTTTGAGCGGATACAGTTTTGTGCAGTGTCAGTCAGCCTCATAGCAAGAGAAGGGAAAAAGTGTTTTCCTCTACAGGGTTGTCTGAACCTTGCTAATGACCCATTGGTATGGATTTAAAAGTAACTAAAAAATTGCCTTAAGCCAATAAAGCTAATACTAATTTTGTTTCCTCTTATTGATCCCCTATGAAATCTAATTAGAATACAAAGTAAATTATGTTGTACTTTAAAGAGAAATTTGCAAATAAAAAGTTGCTTCAAGAAGGTTAGTTAATGTCTTTTTCAGGTCGTTGTGTGTGTCTGCAATAACTGTCTCAGAATTACATGACTAAGTAGCCAGTGTATGAAAGTATCTTGTTGCTGGTTTTGTCATTCTCCTTTCCTCTTGCTGAATCGCACATGATGTGAGTTGTTTCGAGCTCAGTCATTGTAAAGTAAGCCAGGCTGTGAATACGCAGGTATCCACTGCACTTAGTGGCTTACAGAAAACAGAACAAAAAGCTTTTTTTTTTTTTTTTTTTTTTCAGTTAGGATGTCAGTTTCTTTAGGTGAATGATCACTTTGATTCTGCTGATATGAAATTAATCCTTTGTATTACTTTCTTCACCATTTGACCCGGTACTTGCAGTGAGCTGTCTTTGGCAATTACAATAAAAATACATCGCTTCATGGCTTCTTTGTGAAAGATGGGATTTCTCAAGACGTTATTGTGACATCTGTTCACTTCAGTCTTCTTGATGATGCATCTTACCTTTTACTTTGGAAGGATAGGTGAAAGCAACTCCTGTGGACTGTAATCCTGTTTTTAGGAATGCTGGATTTTCCTCTCTCTCCAGCGTGTTCTTAAACATCTGTTGGTATTGAAACAGATTGAAACATTAATCAACTACTGAGGCTAAGACATCATAGAGAAGAACCAGTATCTATCTTGCACTGCATTTTGATAATGAATCAATGCCCAATGAACGGGTTCACTGTACTGCAAAAGGGTTTTTAAGGGAAAGCTGGCTTTAGTGGATTTCTAGGATTTAGTAGGTTGACAGGCAAACGATGATGAAATGAAGATGATGGTTCTGTGGGTGATTGCACTCTCACATACCTGAAGAGTTATAACACGGGAAATACATGAACCATCTTTAAACAGGATTTGAGTCAAATACCACTAACGCATGGGAATTTTTTACTGATTTCGGGTAGGCTTTAGATTGGGCACTGATCATTCTCTCATGAGTAAAGAATGCAGTAACAAAAGATGTGGCATTGCCTGTCTTTGCAAAGTCCTAATGAACAAGCCTCACCTTTGAGTAATTCCACAGAATGCTGTGTGCCCTTTGTTTACACTGAAAGAGTTGTGGGGCAGCTGTTGTGTTGATTCCTTACAAAATGGATTACGTTGTGGCCATGGAAAGGTCAGTGGGAGTTGAGATCTTTTGTATGATGTCTTTATAACAAAAGTGAAGTTGGCAAAAGAGACAAATCAATTTAATGTGCCTGTAATTTAATAATTAGCAAATATGAATATTCTGAAGAATAATAGTTTATAGAAAATACAGGCCAGAAATTTTGTGAACTGGTATGTATTGTAGAATTTATTTTCAGAAATATATAATTATTTCCAAGCTGGCTTAAGTTTGCACTAAAATGGAGTCTAGGCCAAGACTGAAAAGATTTTTAGATCTTAACTGCAATGAAATGACAGTGTAACCTCTCACTCTTGAAAATAAAAATAAAATATTGTAAATTTAGTGAGGATAGAATGTTGCGAAAGAAAGTTGTATGGCTGTATTACTAAGAAAGTAAACATGAACAAAGCTTTTTTTTTTTTTTACATTGAGCATTGAAAGTTAGGATCCTGAATGAGTGTTTAGATACCTGATAAATTATCCAGAATTTGGAGTTGCTACATCCACAAGCCTTCTGAAAATGGAGCTGTTTGATTAGGTGTTGAAATAGGAAAGAGCTTAACTTTATGCAGTCAGCTTTGAAGTGCTTTATGTACACGTGGAAAAAAGCCCCAATGTATGTGACTGTAAGAGTACATGTTATTTTAAGCAAATGCATATTTTAAAGTATCATGTATTGAATTTTTGTGTACATATATTCATATGCAGATTGATACACGTGCCTGAGCAATAGTGGGAAATAAATCTATCTCAATGCCTTTTAAAAATCTGCTCCAGAGTAAGTGCAGTTCTACAGTTTACTACTATTCCTAAATTGATTTTTTTTTTTCCCCCTGCGAATGGAATTATAACAGGTCAAATTACTGTTCATTACTCACCCATCTGCCTGACTGCACGGTACAGTTACGGTCTAATAGAGAAAAGAAGTCATAAGGTCTAGCAAAGTCTCGGCAGTTTTATGTTTGCATTTTTCAGTGTTCACAGCTATGTGGGATATATGTGGATGGCTAATCTGTGTTTCTGCAAATATTTTTTAATTTGTATTTGCCAAGTAGTTAAAAGGTGATTTTGCTTACTAAAGACTTTACACGCACAGTTCATTTAAGCAAGTTACTCAATTTTGCAGCAATTTCCATACTTTTTTTCACAATTTTTTGTGGTTCTGATCCACCTTCTAAAATAGAGTAATGGGTATTTGCGAAGAAGGTGTCTGCAAATTGTCCTTTTTAAAAATAAAATCCTTCATTCTTTGAGGGGCATGTAGTAATGGAGATGAAACCGACTTGGAAACTAGTCCTGGAGGCTCCAGGGTGCACAGAGAAATTATCTGGGCTGGTCCTCACTGCTCTGTGGGCTTGCCTCCCTTCCCCAAGCCCCAGTGAGAGCAGGAATCTGGGTGCAGAGGAGGGGTGCTGAGGGCTTGCTGCAGATGACGGTGCAGTAAGAGATGGGCTGTGACGCTGGTAGGGTGGCTGGGATGCGTGGACTGGACGAGAGGTGGCGGAATGTCTCTGTTGCAGTGAGACAGTGTGCTGTCAGAGAGATCTGTGGCCTCTGTGTTTGAGAACTTCAGCATCAGCCTTATTGAGAAGACTTTATCTGTAATTACCTGGCCTACAGAGGATGTGGTGCTTTACCAGTGCATCCTTTTTTTCTGGATGAGCTGTTGTTCGTTTGCCAGGGGATGCCTTAGTGAGATGAGCCTGCTCAAGAAGAGTGTCCTGTAATTTTTTCAAAGACTTTTTTCCCCACTAGTCATTCAACTTCTACAAGAAAGAGAGCTGTATTATTTCTCTCTTTTTTTTTTTTTTCTGAGATATGCTGCCGTGACAGTACTGAGTGATGGTTAACATTCATTTTCTGTGTTGAACATGACAGTAATGTGCTGGTGATAAATGGTCATCAACATGGCTGGGGTAACAGAAACAATTAATGCCATAGCAAAAGAGGAACTCATTTTTTAAAAAAGCTACAGCTGAAATGTTTCAGTGTTCCATTAGACAAAAACTCGTACTTCAGTGATGCAGTTCTGACAGTGATGGACTCCATTTCATCCCTCTGACTTTTCCTACCTGTCTGTGAGGTTTTTTTTCCTCTCTCCTGCTTTCCCTTTATCTTCTCCTATTGTTGTGTAGTAACTGTCAGGAAAAGTGTGTGTTTAAGTGGTTCTCATGTCCACTGTGCTTATTTCTGAAATGCCACGTTACATCAGTGTTATTTTCCAGTGGCAGTCATCAGCTTTGCCCTTATATTGAGTAAGATATATTAATATAAAATAATATGAACCACCTTTCACAGACTTTCTGTGCCCCCACAGAAGCCCTTGGAATTTAATTTTTGGGAAACAAATGCGAATTTGGTTTGAATAATGGATTTCTGTTATTTGGAGAATAGACCTATAAACTGAGGGGTCCTGAGGTACAACATCTACCCTGATGTACTGCATGCCAAGATAAAATAATTATAGTCTCTATCCACTTTCTTTTCCATCCCTATAAAGTAAGATTGAGAATACTTACTCCTTTGCAGTGCTCTTGTAGAAACTGAATACTTAATGTTGCAATGCTCTATCAATACTGTGTTTTTTAATTAGTCTTCCTTTTATTGCCTTTCTGGTTTAAAAAAAATGGAAGCAATGTAATTCATGCATGTGTACTAATCTCTGTAATTTACCTTTGCTGATAGTGAAGCACATAGCAGATGTGCTCCTTCATGTACCTCTGCAGTCTTGCCTTCTTTCTTTTTTTCCCCCTGTCAAACCACCAGCTTTAGCAAACCTGTAATTTGAACAATTTGCTGTCTCTCTGTTAATTGTACCTGTACTGCTGGCTGTCTGGTTTATTTAGTGCGATCCATAATTATGCAGAAGTCAGGTAGTAGGTAACACAAGACCTTGCTGCATTAGAGATCAGTCTGTTATTTCATAGATGCTAAAAACTATTCACACCTACCTTACACCCACAAATAGAGAAATCCTTTTAATAACGTGAAGAACTCGCCTTCTAAGGATATCTTAGTGCCTTGGTTTAGTATCTGCTATATAACTGAGCACTACTTAAAATATTTTGTTGGTTTTATACCTTTGAAAGGCAGGAAGGATAGGAGGTTTTGTTCTGTGGGGTTTTTTTTCTCTTCTTTTAAAGTGGAAGCGTTAGGCACAGGCAAAAGATGGATTAAGTAGAAATTGTGTCACGGCCATCATAAAATATGAGAAATCAGTTGTAACCAATATTTTGGTAAAATGGGAGGGCTCATTTTGTGTTTCTTTCTTTATTTGGGGAGTTTAGGTTGTACAGGGAATACAAGCGCAAGCCTTATGAATGAGGCAAGAAAAGAGTTGTATGCAAGTAGGCTTCCCTTACCACTGTCCAAAGATCTATCTAGTACCACAGTGGATAGCCCTTCACATGCTATACCTTCCTTCTGTTTTAATCTTAATAGATGCCAAGTTTCAATTTTGTATATAGTACTTTTGAAACATTGAAGTGCCTAATAAAAGCATTTTATCAGAACAGCAAAAATGACAGTCATGGTTCTGCGTAAGATCCTGTTCCCTGTATTTCCACCCTGTACAAGAGAGATTCTACATCAACACCAGGTGTTACATGTGTTTTTAAAAAATTGACAACACCTTTAGAAGAGCCCAGAACTGTTTCTGTGAACATGCTTTATACTGAATTTTACTAAGTCTACAGAATGTTTGCTGCTATAGACTTCAGAGAATTGTGTGCACAACAAGAGGGGATCCTACAGTAAAATGATTCTCTGAACTACAAAAATCAGTCCATTTTGATTTTTCTTTTACATCCCAGTCAATGGTATTTCAACATGGGAGTGATTCAAAAGGCATTGCTAAAATGCAGCTAAACACAAATTCAAGTAAATTAAACAGCTGTATTGCTAATGAGCTGGTTCGGTTCTTAGCTCACGTTTGTTAACATCTGGAAAGCAAGGATCGCAGAAACCCTAGATCAAGGCAGAGGAGTACTTGCCTTTAGTTCTGGTAATGTGGAATAGAAGCTGTGTCCTTATTTAAAAGCTGAAGCTCCAGTTATTTCTGTACAAATGAGAAAGTATTTAAACACGATCCAGACTAATCGTGTGAGTTAAAGATTGTTTACAGACTAAATGGGGAAACTGTTACACTGCATTTATTTGACTGACAGTTTTCTGCATTTTTGGAACTAAAAAGGCTGAAGTTTTGGGTTTTTTTCACATCTATAAAAAAGTGTTGGTTTTTTTTTTTGTGAAGTATATTGTTATGCAGTTAATGAAAAATCCTAGTCAGGTTGCTTTTTAGAACTTTGTCTTAGGTTTCTTTACGTTTGTGCTTTATTTATTAATTATCTTATTCTGAACACACAAACAGAAAAATAGTACATCTTTGCCTCTTTTCTGTTACTGAACAACTTCATTTTGCTGAGTCTCTTTCCCCGAAAGCTGAGTTTCATGTAATACTCAAAATTTGAGCTGGCAATAGCGATTCATCTTCTGTGCCTCTCCACCTCACTGATGAGTCACTGGTGTTATTTCTGTTGGTTTTCTGCAGCTTCCTTGGAAAGCTCAGCCTGTTCGTTGCTGGTGCAAGCTCTTAATTTTCCTGCTGTGATGTACTCGGTCTCCTTACATGTACTAAACAGAGAGAACAGCCGTGCTGAGTTGCATATGAAAGTACGTTCTTCTCTGAAAACTGACTCTAAATACCTAACATAGCTACTTTTGCCATCTGTAGAAAAGTACTGGGTTTAGTTAGCATGGTATCAAAACAAATTTGGAGCCAAGTTTTCAGAAATTCTCTACTGCCATGTAGTTTCATTCCAGTAAAGGGAAAGCTGTGCTACTGTTTGAGCTTTTGTGTTGAAAGGATGTCTCTTGGGAGTAATGCAAAGTCTGCCTGCTTCCTTCATTTGGGAAAGCTCATGACCCAAATGTGGGCCTGCTGCAGCTACACATTATTCAAATCCGTACTGTTCTTTCCACCTTTTTGCCAAAACAACACCTTGACAACTTGTGGATTATGTCAACTCTTTAGAGCAAGCTTGGAGCCTGAACTGTGCCTCTGTTTTGTCCCCAGTCAGAGGGGGATCTCAGTCTCACGTATGTAATCTGGATGTGGGAAGTAATGTGGGAATTGATGTGGGGGGAAAAAATCAAAAATCTGTGCTAAGCAGTGTTGTGTCCCAGATTAGTGTGTGTGATACGTGTATGTCGAAAGGTGAACTAAGTGCTTACGAGTTCTTGTGGCTATCAGCACATGTCAGACGTGTGCACCGAAGTGCAACATCTCCAATGTCGAACCTCAGAGTGATGTGCAGCAATGAAGCTTTAGTGCAGGGGAGAGCCCAGAACAGACTTGATAGAAGTTTACTGGGAGAGGAGTAAGGGTGACCCTGTGGGGAACGAGAGCAGAGAATTGAGTTGTGAGGGTGACTGGTGAGGTGATGCTTGTGGTATCGATGGGGCTCGGGTTGGGTGGAATCTGGAAGGAACTGGAAGAGGTTGGAAGGAGATGGGGAAAGCTGCCCGGAGGGGCCCTGGGAACAGGATGTGCCATCTCACTCCTTCATTCCTTTTCCTTGAGGTGACAAGTTCACAAAGGTGTGATTTTTCTTCCTGGAGTCTCTGCCTTGCTGTGTGCCTTTTCCCATTAGTACTGTGGGATAGACACCCCTAGGACACTGCAGGCTGTGTCTGGGGTGCCCATCCCCTGGGCAGGGGGACCATGCTATCTCTGTTTCCCGAGGCACTACTGGTGGTGCTTTTCCTTACCACAGTGTGTAGGCAGGATGCAGGCGGCCCAGCACCGCCTGTTGAGCAGATGGCTGCACTTACGATAGGATGTACAAATGCGCCTTGGGTCATTTGACCCTGTAACTATCCAGTCCTGCAACCACACACGCTGGTCAAGTGACAGGAGAGCTTGCTGCTCAGTCTGCTGGTGCGCATGCTTCTAGCCCTGTGACAGGGAGGACTTCATAGGGGGAGAGGCAGGCTGAGACAGACGAATTTTTTTCTGGTTCACTGTAGTTTGGGCATTTAAAGAACGCTTGATGGTCAGCAGAGTGTGCAGCAGCTGCTTGTGAAGAGACAGCGCAGTACAGGGCAGCGTTACGACAGTAACGTTCAGTTGTCCAGTGTGCTAATGGCCTCATAGGAGAGGTACCACCTGGAAGTAGTGAATAGCAGCACTGTGTGTGTCTGGGTTGCAAGAGGTGTGTGAAAGAAGAGTCCACCAACTTTGCAGATACTGTGGCTTTGTGCATGTGGCCAGAACTTTTTCAGCCTTGACAGAGCTGAGCAGATACTCATCCCAGCTCATGTCAAAGCAAGGGACTCATTGTTTGTTTGCAATTGTTTATAACTGATCGGCTGGAAAAAAAGTATTGGCTAAAAATTCCCAAGGATGTAATCCCTAAATGGATGCACTTGCATGTGATAGGACTGAATTTCATACATGTACCATTATGCCAAATTTACAGATTTTTCTGTGCTATGCCAGTTACCATCTTGATGATACCTACTTGTTCATGTCTCGTGTATGTATAATTGATGCGCTCCTTGTTTATGTATCAATATTGTTCCAAAGCAATTTTGTAAAAAGACAATGGTGGTAACTCCTCCAGCCTAATGAACTTCTGATACCACCAGTAGCAGCTTCCATTTATTCAGCTCCCTCTACTAATCCTTGCTAACCTTACCGACTAGGAGCAATCATTTTACCCAGAGAACTTTACTGAATGTTGTACTAAAGTCCACACAAGTAAGGTGTGCCGTATTTCTTATTTCTAGAAATCAGTTTGCAAAGGCATTGGCTGCCTTTGCTATGGCCATGCTATATTTGATCCCCTTCTCTCTTTCTTTTACGTAGCTTATAATTTATAAATGCCCTAATTTATGTGATGGGACGCTCTGGAAAGGGCATTCTCCTCCCCTTCTGTTGAGTTTGTGTATACTTCACAGAAGAGAGTCCTGGATTCAGAGGGGCAAAGAAGGCACCAGAAGGTTCAAGACTTTCTGTCCTTGCCCAGAGAGAGAGAGATGTCTTTGAATCTATATGTGTTGAGAGAGGTGATTTAGATTTAAGAAACATACCCTGGCTTTGTATTTATTCTGTCATGGCTTTGTTCTGCTTTCTACTCTTTTGTCTTTTGCCAACATCTCTAGGCTGTTCTCTTCACCAGTTTCTCCACCCCTTTGCTGACAAAAACATATATATCTTTTGTATACCTAACTGTGAAAAGTATTGTATACGCATGAAACTAAGAGATCTGCAAGAAATGTTGTTATTCAGGATATCGCACCACCATTGAAAAGTTAGGCTAAAAAGGAAGAGCCTTCAACTGTCTTGAGAAACACCCATGCACACATCCTGTATGTACACGTTTGTGGAATAAGGTCTGATGAATTGCCTGAAGTTTTCTAGCACCAGCAGTTGTACCAGATGTTGGTAAGGCTGAAGGCTGCTGGACTTTATTTTTGAAGCTAAGGAAAGAAAGATGGAATAAGAACAAGGTCAGCACTGGCAAGGCCACATCTGGAGGACTGTCCAGTTCTTGGCTTCCCAGTACAGGAGAGGGTGAGGTACTGGAGAGAGTCCAATGAGAGGCCATGGTGATGGTTAGTGCCCTGGAGCATCTCTCCTCTGAGGACAGGCTGAGAGCTGGGACTGCTCAGAGATGGCTCAGGGGGATCTCTCCAGGGTCTATAAATACCTGAAGGGAGGGTGCAAAAAAATGGAGCCATGCTCTTTCTGGTGGTGCCCAGTGACAGGACAAGAAGCTTATTGAAATATTGAATATAAATATTCAAGGACACGCAGGTTAGGAGGAGAAGGTTGACACTGAAAATGGTGGTATTTTACAGCTTTTTTTGCAGTACCTTCATTTGTGAAAAGGATCGTGCTGGGTTTGGTTGGGATAGAGTTAATTTTCTTCAAGCAGCTTGTATGGGGCTAGGTTTGGATTTGTGCTGAAAAGAGTGTTAGTAACGTAAGGGATGTGTTAGTTATTGCTGATCAGCGCTTGCACAGTGTCCAGGCCTCTTCTGCTCCTCACCCTGCCCTGCCAGTGAGCAGGCTGGGGGTGGGCAAGGGGCTGGGAGGGGACATGGCTGGGACAGGGATATTCCATACTGTAGGATGTTGTGCTCAGCAGTAAAAGCTGGGGGGAAAAAGGAAGAAGGGGGGGATGTTTGGAGTGATGGCATTTGTCTTCCCGAGTCACTGTTATGCCCCTTTTTACCCTTTGAGTCTCTCCCCATCCCAGCCGGGGGGAGTGAGCGAGCGGCTGCTGGGCTGAGCCACACCAGGTTCAACCACAGCAAGGGCATAACCTGCTGGTGTAACTGCACACTGTGGAGGGCCAGTGTCTTCCAGGAAATTGGGATAAAACATTAGGATTGATGACTCATGATAAAAATGAAACAGGAATAGAGTGACTTCTAAAAAGTGTTTTATATTTTGGTCATACAATGTATCCCAACTGTGTACATAATGTCAGTACTGTCAGTAATGTATATCTTATTTGTGAGGTTTTAATTTCAAAGCAATGTAGACTTTTTCCTGTGACTAGCCTATCATTATTATTCTGCTTTTTTACCTAGTTGCCTTTGTTGCTGTTTTTATTCCTGAGTTTTCTCAATAACTTATTACTCCCTGTAAAGTGAATCCTATATTTTAAATCCTTTTATCTTACTAAGAATGATAGAATATTATGGAGATAGCAATTCACACAGTTTAAAACTTTTATTAACCTGAAGGGAAGATGAATGAGCTGTTGTCCTAATAAGGAGAGAAATATAGCAAAGTCAACTTCATACAGCTTCAAAGAACCTGCCCCTTGCATAGCCAGGGAAGAGTAACAGCTTCTTCAACCTGTGAAGATAACCAAGAGAACCTGCATGCATGTGTTTGAAGAGGTCTGTTGCAAATCTTTTAAACTGATTCTCAATTATGTGCTGTAGGAGATGAATATGATGTCTGTGCCATTTGTCTGGATGAATATGAGGATGGAGACAAGCTCAGGATCCTTCCATGCTCTCATGGTAAGCGGCTGTATTTTAGGTTTGGTATTGGTATAAAAACAGCTCTCTAAAAGACCATGTCTAAAAATCATAGTGAATATGTTTGTTGATTGATTTATAAAATTTTTTTTGCTAATATGCAGGAGTGTATATACAAATTGGGAAAAGAGTATTTTTTTCTCTTTCTAAAAGCAAAAAAGGCTGGCATTCCCACTTGGCATTTTTCTTTGGATGTACACGATAGAAAATCTGGGCTTGATGGTGTCCCCTAAATGTCTGTATTTAACAGGGAAGCATATTCCAGAGTTACTTTTTACATTTAAAAAAATGGGCTTTCATGTTCTCAAAGACAAACCATAAAACAGTTCAGCTATCAGTGACATGGAGATACGGATGAAGGGATACAGTCTGTCCCGTAGCCTGAAGCCATACAGACCTCTGCCGTGGCTGCACCTGGAAGTCAGTGTCGTCAGTGCAAAAATTGGTGGAGTATTTTTACTGTGACAAGTTGTGCACTGTCTGCAGTCTTTCTCAAATACAGTCCCCTGCAAAAGGTGTATCTAGCAGTCACATCTGTGTCTGTGCCAAGACAAGACTGCTCTTAACTGCATGCGAGTACAAGAAGTATTTTGAGAGCTTATATCTAGAAATCTGGAAGAGGTCTGGGCCCAAGAGTGTCTCTAAATTTAATTTTTTTTATAGAAGCTGTGTAAAATCTATCAAGAAAGACAGGATTCATCCTGCCTGGTGTGAGAACCTCCCTCTACTGCCGATTCCATTAACTATTTTAGAACTGCTTTGGCTGGATGCAGTTTTACCCACCTTTTTCTCATTGAATTCCTGCTCTGACCAGGCACTGCAACAGCAAATGTCATCACTAAGAGATTTTTAAAAAGTAGCAACTGATGTCCCAGCCTTACGTCAACAGCAAACACAGCAGATGACAGACTGAGCTTTGTAGATCCTCATTCATAAAAAGAATTTAAAAACAGGCTGACAGGGAGTTCTCAGAAGAAAGAACAAATCTGTAGCAGCTGACCCAGCTAGGGACTGCAAAGCTAACTAAACCTGGTCACCAGTATCAAAGATTGCTGACAGATAAACAGACAAAAAACCCCAAACACCACCATCAGGTCCTGTGGAGAACATGCTGCTAATGTGCTGGAACAGATAATAAACACAATGCACTTGCCCTTGTCCCCAGCTCTTTGCCAGATAGAAGTCTCTTGATAAGCAGAGCTAACTTTTTAATACCCTAAGACACTTTACAAGACTTTTTTTAAAAAAGGCCATATAGTTGCAGTGCCAACTGCAGACCCAATTTAAAATGCACAAAATCATGCAGTAATTTTATTTAGTAACAAGGTGCTTCAATACAGTCTTGGAGGAGATCAGAAGCATTATGAGGGTAATGGTGGTGGGCATGTGTGCTGCAGGGTAGCCATAATTCCTCGAAGCTTTTAAAGTCGATTTCGTCAGACATGGCCCATTTGCAGGGCTGTTCTCAGATTTATTCAGTAGAGGAAATAGGCATTTATTGTATATATCTGTATGTCTGAGATCCTAATCTATTAGGCATTTTGTGCATAAGGATAGACAGTCTACATGCCGACAAACTTGTAACTAAAATTCTGAGTTGAATTTTAAAATTCTCCTGTTACTAAACATAAATATAGTTTAGGAGGTTTCCTTGTCCTTTTCACTTAGATAACCATGTCCTTGTATTTTGTTTTCTAACAGCGTATCACTGCAAGTGTGTGGACCCGTGGCTGACAAAAACAAAAAAAACATGTCCTGTGTGTAAGCAGAAAGTGGTCCCTTCTCAGGGGGACTCTGACTCTGAAACAGACAGTAGTCAAGAGGAGAATGAAGTATCTGAAAATACTCCTTTGCTCAGACCATTAGCCTCAGTCAGTACTCAGTCGTTTGGGGCTTTGTCAGAATCTCATTCCCATCAGAACATGACTGAGTCCTCAGAGTATGAGGAAGATGACAATGACAATATTGATAGCAGTGATGCAGAAAATGGAATAAACGAAGAAAGTGTAGTGGTTCAGCTCCAGCCCAACGATGAAAGGGAGTACAGAGCAGCAAATACTGTTTGAGACTACTAGTGATTAATAGTTTATGAACAAAACAGTTCTTAAGGCTATCCTTTACAAACCTTTGCGTAGGGAATATATTTTAATCTGTAATCCATTTGGTTTACTTCAATAGGAGCAGCAGTTCATGTAGTAGTACTATGGTTAAATCATTACAGGTAGATTTATTTTTGATTCAGGTATTCAGTCACACATTCTGTCTTCTCAAAATGAACAGTTTAACTGGACTTCACAATGCTAATGAATAATGTTAATAGTTTATATCTCACAGACTCTAAATGTATCTTGTTGAAATGGGATTTATCTGGAAGTATTTTTTTTTTCCATTTTGTAGCTACAACTGGGTCATACTGATAGCAATATTGATTATGTGTATGGTATGTGTTACCCCTTAAGCCCAAGGAAAAAATGGTTTTGCATGTTTCTATAGAGTTTTCCTAAAAACTGTCACCACTACTGAAAGAAAAATGTAGAACAGATCCATATTCGATGTGCTGGTGTATCAAAACAAAGCAGGAGAAACTCCACTTTTATCTCCAAGCAGGGATTCCAAACAATCCTTGGGAGGTTGCCACAGGCCACAGTAGCTGAGTTTAAGCAGTTCCATGGAGCAATTCCTAGGATGAGGAGACTTAGAATAGATGTTCAGTTTTGAGCAATTCACAAGGTAAGATCCACTGTAAACGCATTAATTTTCCCTACTTGCTACGATGATGTAGTCTGGTTTCCATGATGGGGGGGGGGTGACCAAAACGGGGGGGTTTGTTCCACATAGAAAAGTTCTATGTAGAAAAATAATTCTAAGTATTCAATTGATCCTCAACTCGTATACCTCTTACTAAAGAGCATTTTATGCTGCGTTAGTCTGATAAACTATGTATATAGAAAAATTGTTCTTTTCAAATTTCTGATTTGAAAAACAAGTGCTTATAACTGTTTAACAGAACTCAGTGCTTACCAGTGTATCATGAAAAAGGTAAATGATATCTAATACCTCTGTAACTATGTAGAAAGTAAAAACAAACATAATCAAAATGCAGAGATTTTTTTTATATGGCCTTGAATAAGGAAAGATTGAAAGAATGTTAATAAACATGTTTTCCACTTTCAGTATCAAAAGGGGTTTATTGAGCTTTTGCGTTACTTACATTCATTTTGTACATTTATTACTAAGGTTGAAGTATTTGTAAAGATACGGAACAGGCAGCAGTTCAGATCCCTTCGTGAACATTAACCAACCCTGCGCTGTAAGTCACTTACAGAGGACTGTGCTGGTCAGTCCTGTCTGTGGTAGGACTAATTTTGTTAATTTTTAGTTTGAGGAGAGGTGTGGATCAGTTGGGGTCTGTACATGTAATTTGTAGGGGTGCTGTTCATATTTCCTGCGCCCCATGCCAGCACCACTAGAGCTGCAGTCCGTGAGCCGGTCGGTGCTCTGGAAGTCGGGAAATGCCGAATCTGGGGCTGAGGCGATTGCAGGTGAGGTGCCTCCGTTTGTTATTTCTGACCTAATACTCGGTGCAGCTTCACCTGCCTTGCTCTGACTGGCAATGGAAATCAACTCTCTGGGACTGGCCAAGGTATTTCTCAGAACGACGCATGGTAAAGGGGTAATAATGGAAGAAGTACTCATCCCCAGACCACTGCCACCAGCAATCCGTGGAGTTAATTACAATGTGTTACTGTCACTGTGTAAAATTCTCCTTCCATTTGCGTATGTCTGGTTAAGCCCACATGTGAAAACTGATTTCTGAAAACTGACTCAGCTGAAAGATGTTTCTCAGAACAGGTTCCTGCTGTTGGTGCGTTGTGAGCATGTGTCTATTCGTAGTTGCATTTCGGGCATCCCAAAACCCAAAGAGATCCAGAACCATGAACTGAAGTAGACATGATAACCTGTGTGATGTGTAACCCTGGTTGTAGTATTTGCTGCAATGACAAAAAGTAAAATAATGCTCTTTTTGTCAGTTTCTCACCTGCTGCTCTCCATGCTATGCAGATGCATGCAGCAAAGGATATACGGTTTTCATACTAGGCATTTTTTTAAAAAAGGTTCCATCTTCTAAATTTCCTAATGGCATTAATGTAAACTTTATTTTAGCGGGCCTTGGCAGTAACCATTGTAGTGCTACTGCCCCGCCACACCTCCCTTGTGCCATAGACACAGGTTACTTGTCTGTTGCTGTTGTCAGTGAGAATGAAAATAGAATTCATTATTAGAAATACTTTGGAAGTTTAAGTATCTCTGAGCATTTCTAAGTAGAATTTGTACATTGCATTACAACTTGCTGGATAAATCTTCTGCCTCAAAAGGTATGGCCTGT
>NW_010115116.1:0-6840 GCF_000699245.1 Pterocles gutturalis | reverse complement strand
GGAAAGAGAAATGGGCATTTCCTTTGGGTTATGACCTGCTACATGATCCACATGACGCAGCACCGTTTCCTCACCGTGTGCCATGAACAGCCGACTCCCAGGGTCTTTTTGCTTACATGAAGTCTGGTGATCCCACTTCAGTCCCTTGCTATCTTCAAGAGCAGGATGTTGGTGCTTTAAAGAGGTTCGTACCCGATTGCCTAGTTGAAAAAAATTTATTCTAATAAGTAGTTGTAACTAGTGTCTGAAGTTAAAAGAATTTCATAGGAGCTCTGAAGCATATTGTCATCTCTCCGCATAGAACAGCACAGGTATCGGTGGCAGTCACCACAAAATATTATCTGTGTGACTGGCATCAACAGCTCCTTGCAAAACAAGCTTGCCCCAAGCCTGTCATTGCTTAATGAGAACAACGACTTGGAGAAGGAGCCAAAAGAGGACAGGAATTAAAACCTGTTCTCAGAGGGGAAGGGGAGCTCTCCTTTGTTGGGTGGGAAGAATCCAGTAAAATGCAACAGGAAGAAAGTGGTGGGCCTGATGGTTGTTTTTCTTGACAGGTCAGTAATCAAGGAGAGGAGAAAATTTAAATAGCAAAACAAACACTTCTCACCCCCCCTTGACAGTGCACAAGGTTGGGAGAGTGCCAGGGCCCGTGTCTGAACAAACAGTAATAATGGGTACCTACGTGCAAAATAATATAATGAATATTGAAAGTTAACATCTAAAAAGGCAATTCTGTCAGCAGTTCAGAAGAGTTAGATGTTTCCTGTACTGAAGTCTAACAGAATTCTAAATAACATGTTCATTATAAAAGTAAGACCCTCTGAAAGGCAGATAGCAGTGGCTGCTGTCATTAAAATCTGTGAATTATTGTAGTGCAGAAAATGAGCACAGTGACAACTTCATAAGTGTATTTCAGAGAAGGTAGGGGACTGATTAGAATGGCCTGGAAGTCAGCATTTAGAACTTTTAAAGCCCTGATATTCTGCACGTACCTGCAGCCCTCGTCACCTTCCACTGGGTGCCATCACTCTAAGAGGTGTAAGGAAGGGGAGAGGGAAGTAAACCTTCAGGAAGTGAAGCGGTTCCATCAATAGTGAATTAATCTGAGTGCGAAGAGAGACTGAGCAACTTGGGAAATACCCTTAAAAAAACACCCTTTGAAGCAATTCTCTGTCTTCCCTGTACTGCTTTTAGTTTGCACATCTTTCCTACTCCTCTTTCCTCATCTCTTTTTTAAAACACCCTGTGGTGCAATCCTGCCCCTCGCAAGAGGACAGCAGGTACAGGGAGCTGCACAGGACTCGAGTGCACCAGATAAATCTGTTCCTCATCGGGGAACCTGGTAGCGTCGGAGACAAGGTGTTTCACTGTGTCACTTGTACTGACTTCTGGAAGGAAAAAATGCATATTTCTGATGTAGGTCACAATTGAGACCTTTAGCATAGGAATAACTCTTTGCATTTAAATTGTCTGTTAATCTGTAAAGGAGAGTTAAATGTAAAATTTGTTGGAAAGTCCAGGTTATTGAATAAAGGTATTGCAAACCAGGGGCACAGACACTGTCAGAAATCCCAGCACCACCCAGTTCCTACTGAGAACAAGGGCAGGGGGGAGATAGAGGCACCCCCTGCAGCCACCCGCTTGGGAGAGGGGAATGGGTCAGATGTGAACGATGCTGAAGTAAATAAGGAATTGGATGAAAATCACTTGGTGTGCCGCGTTCAGGGCTGTTCTTGGCTCTGAGGTGCCGTTACAGGGACTGCCAGCCATGGCCTTGGTACAGAAAAGCATCGGGGACGGACACACAACAACAAAAATAATCCTGCAGTCAGAGGGTGAGCGCTGTTTAAATTAGCTTTAGACAAAGCAAAACACAGGCTCTGACACTAATGTAATTTTAGGGGGGAAGTGAGAGGTTTGCATCCTCTGTAGTAGTTACTACTAAATGTAACCTTCCTTGGGGCAACGGGCTTGTTCCCATCCACCTTTGGCAGGAAGAGCTGAAGATACAGTTCAGACAGGAAGCGACTCAAGGCCGGGGAGAATAGATAAACACTTTGTATGCAAAGGGTCGAGTTAGAGGGGGAGCTCAGGGCAAGCAAAGGAGCAGGTGCCACACTTACAGTGAGGATTAAGATGTAGGGTAAGGTGGGGAGAACAAAGGGGTTTTACCTTAGCGCCCAAGCAACTGTAAGGGGCACTGTCAGGCCAGGGAAAAGCAGAGCCTCAGCTCAAGATTAACCTCCTACGGTCTGGGCTTTTCTTTCCTTCCCATCCCCCAAGCTCCCATTGTTCACTCTCATCACCAGTGCCTGTTTGCAAGGCTCCTGTGTTCAGAGCACTGGGGTAGCAAAGTACCAAGGGCCAGGTAGAATTCTTTAATGTTAAATCTCTCCCTTCCCTGGTCGAGGGGAACATGTTCAGGGGCTGCACATGGGGTGCAGGGGAAGGGAACACCCTCACCATGGAATCTGATAAACGTGGAGTTACAGGACAAGAACTCTCATTTAAGATCTACCCCAAAGGCTGCCTGGCCTTTGCCTGACATTAGATTACCATACTAGTGCTGTCTTACAAAACTTACACCTGCACTTACAGCTAGTATGAGTGTAGTCAGCCACGCAACAAAGAAGGGCCTCGGAGGAGTCCTGTGGGGGGAAAAAAATTACCAACAGTCTGATTTCGTTTGGTTGGAATAAATTTATTTCATCTGTCTGTAAACAAGGTGTTTTTAATAGTTATGGCATTTTTTGAAATGCATATTAAATCAGATGAGTTAGACTGTATCCCAGGTGTAACAAAGTGCAGGGAAAGAAATGGACAAATCGGCAACAAGAATTTGTTTAAATCTGTACATTATCCACAAGGCCCAACAACAGAAGCAAATACTAGAATGTCCCTAAAGTAGTGCCATTCGACAGAAACCCTTGTAGTCAGTTAAAATCCATCTCACAATAGCAACAGTTCATTTTTTTTTTAAACAATAGTATGGCACAGAGTACATATTAAAAAATTCATCACAAGACAGCCAAGTCAGTTATTCCAACCAACACCATCTCCCATTTATTCTTTTGTATACAGAGTTCTGCAGTTCTCTTTAAATGGACACACATGTTAGTACCGTGCCTGCACTGAGAGTTTGGTTACAGACATTTCACATGACTCGTGCATGAGGCAGTTCACTCCATGATCTCTGCAGCAAGGGTGTGACAGGCCAAATGAAGATTTTAAATTTGAAATGGCATCATTTTGACAGTTAGCTTCCAAACTACCAACCTTCATCCAAACAGTGGCTTCAGAGCAGCAGCTCTTTACCAGTAAGTGATCTGGCAGAAAGACTGGAGTCAATCAGAGCTCCCAGTATAGGTGAAGGTGGCAGTTTTTCCACAATGACATTGCAGTTTCATATTAAAAAAACAAACACAAAGAAAACCCATGACCCTCCAAGCTGCAAATTAAAATTGGTCCTATGAAAAACTGAAACCAGACACACTCCAGATGGTTATGCTGGGATACCCAATGTCCATAATGGCAGCCTTTTACAATTCAACTACAGAACAGGAGCTGGCAAAAAAAAAAAAAAAAAAAAGGGCCTGAGCTATTGCAATGATGGAATGTCTCTGGGGTTCATTTGGGATGGTGGTTTTAAGGTCATGGGAGGAAGTGCATCTGTACCCTTTCATAGTTTTGTGATTGCACTTGTTAAGCACTACAAGCTTCAGACATCATGAAGAAAAAAGACAAGCTTACAGTGAAGTGCAACAACAAAACTAATGTAACATTAATAGCTTTTGAGTGGCAAATTGATTAAACAAACCAGGCACTATAAAAATGGGTGTAAGCAAACAGCTGTGGGTTTCAAAAAAAGAAAAAAAAAGGAAAAAATGAGAGGGACAGAAGTGAAGATATGCATGCACTTTTTTCCTCCCAACCATGCTCTGTGAAAGGAAGACTAGTGAGCTGTGTGGTTGCTCAAAGTGCTGAAGAGGCATTGATCAAATTAGATTGTACAATCGGCACCTTGTTTAGTATTTAACTTGTTTTAGTTGTCAATATCACACTAATTGCTAAGACAAAGCAAAGCCTACACTTGGCATATTCCCCTCCCAAGAGTTTGTCAAGGTATCATGCATATCGTTGTGGTGGTGCAGCAATGGTGCCAGATGTGGGACTTGGTTACATACAGTGGTTAACATAGAAATGAACAAGGGTAACTGGAATTACGACATTAGGAAATGGGTAAATAAAAAACACAAGCTACCATCTACAGACTGGTAGCACTGAACACAAGTGGGTGGTGGTGAAGACAGTTGCTAGGTGGATGGGGAGAGGCTGCTCAGACGTCAGACCTCCTCAGGTATAAAGCCAGTTCGTATGCTTTCTTGTTGAGTGTCCCTCCATGGACACCTTCCTTTCCCATGACTATAACCAATGCTGGAGTACATAAGGAAACAAAACAGAAATGAACATAAGAAAACAAAACACCTTTCCCCACCAACAAAGGGATACAAAGGAGACACAGGTTCATACCCCATCACCCTGCATTGCTAATAAAGTTTCCAGAATGTAAGGTTTAAAGCTCACCACCAGGAAAGTTTAATAGCAATCTTCCCCTAATACTTAACAGTCTGCCTAGCAACTAGAACCCAGAGTCTCTCAAGTATTTTGCCATTGAGTATGCCTTCTTATTCAATCCGCCTCCATGGACCCCTTCTTTGCCCATTACAAAGACCAAGACTGAAAGAGAAAAGAAAAAAAGGTTTTAAAAGAGCGTGTTAGACAAGGAAATAACGCAAGTTTCAGGCAGTGCAATAAACACATTCAAATTCAAGATTTAGCATCTGGGTATTAAGGTAGTTTAACAGTTTTGTAAAAATACAGATGTAGACGGGGCTGGGAGAAGGCATGAGTTATCCTCAGGGATACTGCACAACTATGGACGTCATAAGGATTCACTGCCAAGAAAAATGCCACCAACTATCTCAACAAAGCATCATGGTGCCTCTCCACCATCAGCATCACCCGTCATCGCCCAGCTGGGAAACCCTGGCTGCACCTTAAAAACAAGGAGGGGGTGAAATGTTGTCAGGGGCAAAAGTAATACTATATGTAGCTGTGACTCTGAAGAGCAAAGGAGGGACTATTCTCATCTGCAGTGGTCACTACTGATTAAGAACCAAAGTAACTGCCCTGATACTGGCAAAAAAAACCCCAGGGCCAGACTTGGGCTAAGGCTTTCCATTTTCATACAACTGTATAACACGCTTTTTGCGTAAGACAAAATGCAGGCAAGATTTTACAGCTGACCTCTCTCTAATCCCATGATTTTGGTGAAGTACCCTAATTGTCTCGCAAACAAGAACATCCTGAGGCTCCTCAACCAGTAACCACCAGTTGTGAGCTGCCAGATGTCACCCGCAGGTACACGGACACCTAAGTGCCATGCTGCCACAAGCACACCGATTGTTTCCCAAGCTAGGAATGCTGTAATTGGAAATACCGCAGTCAGCCTACCTGCAGGTGATTGTACATCTCCACAGCAATTCGCTCACAAAAAGCTTAACACGGACAGTTCTTGGCATTTCACAATCTGCAGCAGAGTCAGAACTCTGCTTGTTTCATTTCAGTGCTACATCTTTCCTGTATCATTGCTGCAGTTTTAGCCCACAGACAAGTTTTGCTCTGTTTTGGTTTTTTTTTTTATACTTACAAGCAAAAGTCTGTTGCTCACCAATTTGTTCTACAGCCAGCCAAAAAATGCTGGAATGGATATTTTGAACACAAGGCATACTACTTGTAGCCAGTATTTTGAAGCATGTTTTTCACATCCAAACCTAGTGCCTTCCCCATAGTATGTTTCATCAGAAGTTAAATGAGGAGTACAAGGAGTAGGTGTACCAGCATAAAGCAAGTTTCTCAGTGATACCAAATTGGACAGGCTTTTTTGCCCAAGGAGTGACTTCAGAGAGCTCAATAGGAAGTGCAAGAAGAGTTAGCGTAGCACTTGTTAAAAGGCAAGTAGGAGGAGCTCATACCAGGAATTCACATCTTTGCAGAATAAACTTTCCATTGAGAAGTTTACAATGAAAAAGCTAGTTTCACTACCAGTCGTTACTAGATCTTAACCGTAAGCTTTAGATACCAAGTTATCATATACTTGGTGCGCTTACTTCAAGCCTAGCCCGCTCTTTCCTGCCTGTCATGAGATGTGTTTAACCGTTTCGCAGCGCAGCTGCGATAAGAGGTGGGAACAGGGACAAGTGTGACTCCTCAGCAGAAACCCAGACAGTCAGCCAGACCCCTGCCCTCCCCTGGTGTCACTTCCTGACATTAACCCCTGAACAGGGGACTCTGGTTTTCTCAATAGCTGGAGTCTAAGCTCAGGGTCACATTCTCAGTTCTGTGCTCTGGAAGTGAACAGAATCCCGCTTACCTCGGCCAGCTCTGCCTACAGCCACATTGTACGTTGGCTCACCACCTTGACTCTTTGTCCTGATGTCCATTGTGCAGTCGCCATCCACGTACAGGCTATCTCTGATCACAGAGCACTTCTTTGCACCAAGGGTCAGACCATTGGTGAAGAAACCCTCCCGGTCTTTTCCTACAATCATATCTATTTCTACTGGCTGTCAAGGAAAAAAGTTCAGAGTTAGCACGGCAGTATTTTATTGCTTAATTTCTATTTAGAAAGCATCCCGTCTGGCCTCGCGAGGATCAGACAGTGGATTTCCCCCGGCTTACCTCCGGGAAGCGTTCAGCCCACGGGGCTTTGTTAGCGGGGGCTGCACCGCGGCGGTTCGCGGCCATGTGGGCCCCGCCGCCCCGGCACCGCGCAAT
>NW_010115115.1:1914-2115 GCF_000699245.1 Pterocles gutturalis | reverse complement strand
GGCGTTGCCTACTGGGGGGTCCCCAGCTTCGCCCGCTGCATCTCCCACGAGTACCGATACTTGCATCTCTCAGTAGGTGCACGCTCTGGCGCGGACCCCCTGACCCTCCCCTCCCCATCCCTGGGGGTCTGCCCCATGCCCAGCCCCTGATGTCCCCCTCCAGGGAAGGGACAACAAGCAGCTGCTCGCTGGGAAGGGGGA
>NW_010115115.1:1279-1496 GCF_000699245.1 Pterocles gutturalis | reverse complement strand
CAGGGGAGGTGGCGGCGGTCGGTCCCCCCCCAGCCCTGCTGAGCCCCGTCCCCGCAGCGCTTCTTCCAGGTGGTGAGCTACATGGTGGACGCAGAGAACCGGGACAAGTGGGAGGATGCGCAGCAGGTGAGTGGCACAGGGGACGCGGGCGGGTGGCCAGGGTGGCCGGGATGTCCCCATCACATGGGGATGCACCCCGGCGGCTGCAGAGCGAGGC
>NW_010115115.1:0-1086 GCF_000699245.1 Pterocles gutturalis | reverse complement strand
GCTGTGCCCCGGCAGTGATCAGCATCCAGAGGGAGCCCGTCTCCGCCGTCTCCAGCGACATCAACTTCCCCATGAAGGGGCGGCGGGGCATGAAGGATTGGGCGCGCAGCTCCGAGGACAAACTCTTCATCCCCAGGGAGGTGCTGAGCCTCGCCTCGGCCGGTGAGGCAGGGCTGGGCGGGAGCGAGCGTGCACACGTGTGTGTGTGCACGTGTGTGTGTGCACATGTGTGTGCACCTGGGGGCGTGCAGGGGGGTGCCCGTGTGTGAGCGTGTGGATCTGGGAGCGCGTGTGTGTGTGCATGTGTGGGCGTGCACATGTGTTGAGTGCACGTCTGCTGGTGTGCACACATGTGAGTGTGCAGATCTGGGAGTGTGCATGCGTGCACCCGTGAGCGTGCACATTTGTGAGTGCACGTGTGGTGGTGTGTGCACAGAGCATGCAAGTGTGGTGCAGTGGGCGTTTGCACACATGTGGGCACGCAGTCTGGGAGCGTGCACGTGTGTACACGTGTGTGAGCATGCACATGCATGAGTGCACATCTGGTGGTGTGCACACGTGTGAGCGTGCAGAGCCGGGAGCGTGCATGTATGTACACGTATGAGCGTGCACATGAGTCAGTGCACATCTGGTGGTGTGCACACGTGTGAGCGTGCAGAGCCGGGAGCGTGCATGTATGTACACGTATGAGCGTGCACATGAGTCAGTGCACATCTGGTGTGCACACGGAGCGTGCACATGTGCAGTGGACATTTGCAGACGTGTGGGCGTGCAGTCTGGGTGTGTGCACGTGTGTGCATGTGAACATGCGTGAGCTTGCCTGTCTGGGGCTGTGCATGTGTGAGTGTGCACATCTGGGAGCACACGTGTGAGCGTGTGGGTGGCCTCGTGTGCACACGAGGGACTTGGGGAGCAGGTGCACATTCCCTCACGCGTGTCAGGGGCAGACGTGTGTGCTCACACATGTGTGTGTGCTGTCACGGTGCCCACGCGTGTGCTGGGCGCTGGATCACACGCCACTGTCCCTTCCCCTCCTTGCAGAAGCGGAGGAGTCGTCCCACTTTGTCATCGGCGCCGTGCTGTACC
>NW_010115114.1:0-286 GCF_000699245.1 Pterocles gutturalis | reverse complement strand
CCGATAAACCTCAGCACCATTTTGGGGATACACAGCCACACCACCATCCCATTAATATATTTTTGGGGTGTTTATTCCATCTAGAGTGTTTTTTTTTGGGGGTGTGTGGTTCTTTTTATTTTGGGGATCCCCCCTGTGGGTTTTTTTTGGGGGGGGGGCCTCTCATTTATTTTTTCGGGACCCCCCTGTAAACCTCAGCACCATTTTGGGGACACGCAAACACATCACTGTCCCATTCGTACATTTTTTGGGGTGTTTATCGCATCTAGAGTGGTTTTTTGGGGGG